>NW_026943819.1:10436202-10623702 GCF_035594765.1 Anolis carolinensis | reverse complement strand
GGTCAAGAGAATGAGACAGGAAAACTGACTATACTGCAGGATCAATATAATGAACAGAATACATAGATGACTTTCTCTAGGTTTTCAGAGAAGCACCCATGTTAAGTTTAAGCCGACAAATCCATCTTTATTAGCCAGTTTTCCCATTTCTAACAGAGTTTGTCTTTGGCTTTTGTGTCAGCTGTGTTTTATCACTCCAAAGCACCCAGTAAGACTGCATGGATAAATTTTGTATTAGTGAAACATGCAAAGAAGCAACAGCCTTATCTTAATTAGGTGAAATATATGATTCCTGCCATGATGAGATCAGGAGTTAGTCAACCCTGCAATAGGCTAGTTTCTTTCCTGCACATTTTTATGCAGTGCTATAAAACTGGGTTTAAGAAGTGAGAGTATTGAAAGCAACATCATGGTGTCAAAATGAAAAACAAACTACTGTACAAACCAGTAGAAAAGAGGTTTAAAAGTGAAGATGTATAACCATCGTTCAATCGTGTTTTCTTTCCTTCAGATTCAGTTCTTTCAAAGGCATCAAAAGGATGTTGATGTCTATTGGAGAACTACCTTCTGGAACCCTTAACAAGCTTTAGAAATGGTAAGCAGCATCCAATGCTAGACGCACTTGGCTTTCAGATAAATTATCAACACTTTTTTCATTTATTTAATTTATTTAATTTCACCATTCTTCCAGCATGGAGCCCAAAACAACATTAGAATGGAAACAAGGGAATGAAATTCCTACATTTTAGTTTGCATGGCGATGAAAGCCATTCCATTTTCATTCAGAAATGCTCGAATTAGAGAAAAATATGCAATGTTCTTTGAAACTATGATTTGCTTTGTTTGGGTGTATATATAAATTCTATTATAAGTAAACTTTTAACTTGAAGCATAATTCTCCTGCATTCTGTTAACTATAACCTTTACTGCTCAGGTGGTATAGATACAACTATCCTATTTTTGGACATATCAAGGAATGTCAAAGCATGACCTGTAGACATATGGATTTTTTTCTCAGACACCAGATTAGCAAAGTGATATGATATGCGAACTAGAACATCAATAATTATTAGTCATAAATTAATTATCCATATTTAATTTAAAAATATGCTAATAAATGCCAATTGCTGGAGGGTGATGGTTAACCTTTGTTGCCCTTACAACATAGTTTAAAAACTCCAGGAATCTAGGAGTGGGATAAAATTGTTGTACTTAGTTTTCATTTATAAGCATTTTTTACTTTGAGTTTTGATTTATCATGGTTCTTATATAATCTTGCCCTACCCCCAAGAATCTTATACAAAACACAGAATTAAGTTTAGGCCTATTAGCTATTTTCAAGGAAAGTCATTTGCATGCTTTGTCCACAGTTTAGAAATATTATTGGAAAATTCCCAATGTGTTCAGGGAAAGAAGACTAGACATAGTTGTTATAGATCAGCCACTAGAGACTGATGGTTTAACTGATGATTTAGAGACGACTGTGAGCTTTCCTGTGGCACAAAATGATGGGCCCTCAAGTCTGGGAAATGATGGCTCTCTTTGTGAGAAAACCAGCTTGGAAAGAACAGGGCCTCAAAGGCATTCAGGGGAGTCAGAAGTAGCAACAGCAGATAAGGAATCAAGTGAAGAGCTGAGTGACAAGGAGGATTCTCATGGCAACCCACCTGCAGCTACGGAGATCAACAAAAGTCTTTATTAACTAATCAGAGCTGAAAATAGATGGTGTCATTCAGAGAGATTATGTGGGAAAGTTATGAAAGAAATTCATGGGAAATTGCAACAAGTTGTTTACCTTAAGGTCAGTTCAGGCAACGTTGCGTTGAAATGAGAAGCTAAGCCTGAGTTCTCTTGTTCCTGGTTTCAGTCAAGCTTTGGTTTTGGATTTAAATATCCTGGAAGTTTTCTATGTTCCTGTTTATGTACTCCTGTTCAAGTCTTACCAGTTGCATCTTCCTGATTGTGGATTTATGCTGTGTCTGTGATTCCTGGCTGTTTCTGGACTTTGTCACCTTTGGAACTTTATGAGACTTGCTTTCTTATTCCTGATTTTATATGCTTTTTCTATGTGTTTTACAATATACTATTTGCTTATATTCCTGGACTCTTGTCTGGTGCAGTGGTCATAAGTGTTTCCAGGCCTGGAGTGCAACAATAGCATTAGCTATTTCTATTACATCTACCAATGCACTGTAGGGTTTCAGATACCCTTTTTAGGGAAAGGTTGATTGCCTGGAAGAAGCTAGCTTTTGTATATGATGTATTGCAGGTGTAACTCAATGTAAAGTAACTCTCAGTTCATACATACTCTCATATTCCAAAATGTGTGATCTCTACAAAAACTGTAGAAAGAAACTCTGCTGATAATCTAATTAATTACCAGAAATGACTATAGGATTAGGGCTGATCTTCTTCTCCTAAACCCTACAAACATTATATTGATATTTCAAGAAGGGCAGAACAGTCATTGGTGAACATACCTTCCAGTTCACAATGAGTACATTAGTTCTGTGCACCCACTCTGAAATAAAAATATTCATAAATTTGTAATAAAAATTGAAGTTGAAACTATCTTATTGCCTCCTGTGATACAAAAAGGAAAGTGCTGACAAAAACTATGTAGGAGTATCTTACATAAACAACCTTCTCTAGACAGTTAATCTTCACAACACTATTTGCTTATCTTGTAAAGATAAGCCAGTGGGGTTCTGACAATGTGTGAGAAATTTGAATCAAGACGTTTATTTTGATAGCATTTTCATTCGAGACGATGGCCCTTATTTGTATGTATTAGTCACTGTATTTGCGTGTAACTCAGTATGGTCTTTTGGCTAAAACAATAAAACTGATTGAGTGCTTTAAACAGTTATGGAACACAGACATATTTCTGAGACCTTGCATTTGCCCAAAGGTTAAATGCATCCATTGGAACTAATCCATAGGAGGGAGCTGCCAGCTGTTGCCAATTTTCAATCTGTGAAGCCAAGGAAGACTGGAGGGGGTTCTAGCTGGATTTTCTAAGGCTGAAATGAAGCTGTCATCTGTTCTCAGGATGACTGAGGAACTTTTCTATCCACCTGCTAAGTAAATTAGAAGAGAGCGGGAGAGAAAAAAGATTCTGTAAACCAATATCCTGACAAGAAATGCCTACCGACAGAAAATAGGTTCACGGTAAGATATGCATCCATGTGTAAAAAATGCATATGCTGAAAGGTGTTCACAGTTGATGCTGGGAATGTGATGTCTTCACGTTGCTACCTGAATTGATTGTTGCAGTTTAGAATATGACTGCCTTTTTCCAGGTAATGTGTGCCCATCAACACATACACATTTTGTTCAAAACTTTTTAACAGTTGCATGAGCAATGTGATAGATTTCATGACATTTTCAATCCTTTAAATACAGGGAAATAAAACTTAGTTTGCAAAAGGATAAGGATGGGGTTTCATGGATCTAGGTGTAAAATTAGCAATGAAACATTTTTGCCCAGGATTTGACCCTTTACCTGATTAAGCCAAAGGAAATAAAGCATTTCTCCCCTTTTATCTCATGTACAGAATGGGATTAAACACTGAATTTAACACTGGGAAAGAGAGAGGTTCCTCTACCACACCTGGTGGTAAAAAATTAGGTTCAGAACAGGCTGTGTTCCTAAAATAACACTGAGCCTTTATTACATGTTGTTCAGATACATTTTGACATTTTGCAGAATGATGACTTCTTGAATATTTGTTTTGAGTTATTAAAAAATTTCTGAAATGACTATGAACATGTGGGAACTCCTGTCCTTTGGATTAGGAAGCAGGTGAAGAATCATCTTGTCCCTCAAGGCATGAAAATGCTTATCAGGGCACAGAGCTTTGCAAATAAAATCAGCTCTATAAAGTATCCAGAAATCCAGCTCTATAAAGTATGCCAAAACCCAATGGTTAAAATTGTCATCTTAGAAAATATTCATATTTGGTATATAGACTTATGTATAAGTCAACGTTTGGGTCAACGTTTGTTTTGGGTCAATGTTTATATGGGTCAATGTTTGTTTTGGAGCTCAATTTTTGATTAAAAATTCTATTTTAATCAAAAATTGAGCTCCAAAACAAACGTTGACCCATCTATGGGTTAATTTAAGTTCTGTACCCTACATCTTATCACTAAAAGAACCATCCCGTTCTTTGAGTAGAATGGCAAAAGGTAAGAGCTTAATCCATCCCAAGATAACCTAAAAAGAGCACCAACATCTGATATTTTTGTGTGTCCAAATGGCAAAATGGCAGCAGAAGCTGCCAGAAGTTGCTGGCAGTTTCCCTTCTTTGCAGAATGACTGTCAGGACCCAGGCTGCAGAGCACCAATAACCTTACACAGAGGCCAGAATCTATCTAATATCTTTATTAAAGAAATATATAAAGTCAATAAAAACAAGTGAAGAATATAGTTCAGAAGCAGACCTTTCAGATGAGGTCAATTATAGTCCATAAATGTATTGTCCAATATAAGATATTAGAGTTCAAAGTTTTAATCCACTTGACCGAAACACACACTTTGCCAAGCAATAGTGTGGGGAAATGACAGAGTCTTTAAAGTCCAATGTAGCTTGACAACAAGGCTGGAAAATAAACTTGATTCTTGGCTAGATCAAAGACTTGGAACGAGGCAAACATGAAGCATGAAGCATGAAGCAAGGTCCGTGGCAAAACGCGAAACAAGGCAGGCTTGGAACTTGATCCGGGAAGCAAGGAACTGGGGTTACGAAGTCCACACACGATCTCTCTCCTCAAGCTGATCAATTGACTCCGCAAGGTTCCCCTTGCGGCAAACCCCTATATCGGGTCTCGTTTTCCCGCCAACAGAACACTTTCCCTAGAGAACGAGAAGCGAAACCCAACTCTGTCCAGATGCATGACTCCTTAGAATTTCCCAAGGGAAGCAGACCTAATCAGCTAGTTGTTTGGCAGCGATTCTCAGGCTCCGGCGATTAGCCTCTCTGACTCCTCTATCTCTATTATAATTGTCCCTCCGGGGAAACGGGGGGGAATTCTGCCCAAGGCCTGTTTGGCTAACTTCTGGAGGGCAAACATCCTCCAGGTGGAGAGGCTCCGGCTCTGGTTGAAACGGCGGAAATCCCATGTTTTCCTCTTCGTCTGCCACCATAGTACTAGGAACAGGACTACAAGGCCCATGAGTCATCACAATGACCATTAATGTATCCACAGATCCTATTAAAATCCATAATTCCCCCGCCCCCCAAAAAACCCTTTACCCAACTTATACATGATGTCAACTTATATCCAGCAATCCTTATTATAGAGTGTAATGAAAATATTGTGAAGAACCTAAGCAGAAGACTTAGGCAGTAGGGTCTATGGATGTTCACACAGGCTACAAGAACCTACAAAAAAGCTGGCTTCCAGAAATGTTAGAGGAGGACGACTCGCCCAAAGACAAAGGTAGCTAAGTATCTTCAAGAGAAGCTGCTGTAGGTCTTATACACATAATGGGCTGATTGCTGTAGATTCCCATAAGCTTTGGATTGATGAATAAAGAGAGTTCACCACACAAGAAGAACTGTAATGAATACCCAGCAGACCTGACCTGACTTAGTGGCTGAATATAGAATCTCAAATAAGACCAAAGATGTCCCTGGGGTTTGGATAAGATACGAAAGGGGAAAGCCATTCCAGATGAATATAGATGAAATAGCTTGATCTAACCAGAGATATTTGTCTGAATACCTGCTTGGAGATATGAATATAGGGCTCAGAAAGACAAGTCAGAGTTGTTGCTGCTGCCTCTGATAGATCTCGACTGACTTGTGGTGGTGGTTGTGCCATGTTTGGGGAAATGAAAAGAAATTTTATGCCAGGACTATCATATTTGCATTGTTGTAAGAGAATATGACTTTTCATCTTAGGATATGGTAAGGGCGGGTTATCTGAATATTAAAGATATCCAGGAAATTGTAAACTGTCTGCCCTATGATTCTAATGGGAGGCAGCAACTTCCTTCTAGAATCTTTCATTTCAATTAGATAGTCATGAACTTCCCAGGGATCAATAACTATTGATTCCAGGAAGAAAACTTTCCACTCTATGACACATATATATTTGCAAGAAGGCTAGTAATTTTGTTTGTGGGCTGACACATCCATTCTACTCATCTGCAAGGCTGTTAAAGCAAATACTGGAAGGTGTACTGAGAGAAGAAAATGTATTAATTTCTCCCTGTGCCAAACACAAGCTGCTCATATAAACTCTGAATCCATCATTATGTTGAGAGGCATTCATATAGTGGTATTTTGGCAGCATTGTAGATACTGGGAAGTATAAATCTGACATGTCTGGGCCCAAAAAACAGCATGGAATTTCTAATATTTTGTTCATGTCATTATTGTAATCAATGTTTTCCTGACATTTATTTATTTATTTGAGATGTTCCAACAAGGGCTCACAAGGCAATGAACAAACAAAAGCAAATAAAAATAGTATCGGGTTGCTGTGAGTTTTTCAGGCTCTATGGCCATGTTCGAGTAGCTTTCTCTCCTGACGTTTCACCTGCATCTTTGTCTGTTCACTGGAATCTCAAAAGAGATGAAGCCAGCCTAACTTCCTATTGAAAAAGCATTGTTATGTTTTCATACCAACCTAATGTAGGTTGCATCTACAATGCAGAACTAGTGTGCTTTGACCCCACTTTGCCTGCCATGGCTCAATGCTTTGGCAAGCTATGATTTGTATTTTGGTTAGGCACTAGCACTCTTTGGCAGTGAAACCTAAAGACATTATGAAATGACAACTTCCATGATTCAACTCTCTTGCAGATCTTAAGACTCATGGTGGGAAATTAGCTTATAGATCTGTGGGGTTTGATGCTGGACCAGCGTCCAACAAGTATCCAAAACCAGTCATGAATCAACACTTACTGTTTTGACTTCTATAATGATGGCAAAAGATCTTTGACTTTATCTTCAAATAGTGGTCCAGGAAATCCAGAATTTCACCTTCTTAATAAAAAGAAATCACCTTTGTAGCATTCAAAATTCTCTTAATTTTTTTTCAGCCAACCACCCATAATTCTTTGCATCATCCCCAGGATATATATTTTATATGTCTATATTCTGGTTAGAAGAGACATTTAACCTTTTTTGATAAGGTTAATCTGGTCTATTAGCATAAATTAATTAGACTAATTAAGTTGGCTAGCATATTCTCTTTAGTCTTTCCCAAAGCTGGGAAACTTAACTCTCTTGTAAATCCATTGAGATTAATGATGGCTTTATGCTATTGTTAATTTGCTCATATTCTGCAAGGGTAATCTGTTGCAATCAGTCCTGCTCTTAATGGATCTGTCTCCTCTCCTACAGGATAGATTGACTTGATCATAAATATTGTAAGCAAGCATAGAGTGTTCTCTGCTGATCTCAATAAATGGAAATAATTTGTAACACGTAATTGTTCTCTCTTCTAAAGATGCAGCAAAGTCCAACTTTTTCTATATTGAATCGCAAGGTTGATTTCTACTAGGGAAATGGTGCAGTGGAAAAGAATTGTGCTTTCTACTACTTCTACTTTCTACTACAATAGAGTCTCACTTATCCAACATTCGCTTATCCAACATTCTGGATTATCCAACGCATTTTTGTAGTCAATGTTTTCAATATATCGTGATATTTTGGTGCTAAATTCATACATACAGTCATTACTACATAGCATTACTGCGTATTGAACTACTTTTTCTGTCAAATTTGTTGTATAACATGATGTTTTGGTGCTTAATTTGTAAAATCATAACCTAATTTGATGTTTAATAGACTTTTCCTTGATCCCTCCTTATTATCCAACATATTCGCTTATCCAACGTTCTGCCGGGCCGTTTATGTTGGATAAGTGAGACTCTGCTGTACTTCATAGTCTCAAACCAGATTTATTACTGATCTGTTTCATAAGATAATACCATGTATAAGGCCGCTTCTACATAGCTGTATACAATCCACATTGTTTGTTTTGAACTGGATTATATGGCAGTGTAGACTAAGGCCGATTCCACACAGTGAAAAAGTCCACACCAAACCGAGTTTAAAAAAACCTGGTTAGGGTGGACTTTAGTCCGTACACCAGCCTCCTTTCCATTGGGGGGGAGGTGTCTAGATGTCCTTCTGGTACCTTCCAGGAGAACACCCAGATACCCAACCACCACCCAAAAAAGACTTTAAAATAAAATTACTTACCAGGCCACCATTAAACTGCTGCCGGAGCACTCCTGGCGCATTGAATTGATGCACCAGGAAACGGGGATTATGATATGGATAAGTCATTTGGTCTTTCCTGACAGAGGGGAAAATGTCAAGATTTCATTACGGGACCAATTACCCCTGTTCACTGCCATTTTCCTGCACAGGAATTTAAAAAAGGCCCAAACTGTTACTGTACTGGAGAGAGTAGAAGTAGATTGGAGTAGATTGGCTCTCACCTTTCACCACTCTACCCAGAGGATGGTTCCCTTTTTTTTATAAGAATTAAGGTACAATATTGTTGTTGTTGTTGTTATTTATTAGGGCCCAAGGTGGCTAACCGCATTTATAAAATGCACACAATACAAACATTAAAACAATACATAACAAAACGAAATATTCGACATTGATAAAAGACGTTAAAAGTTGTGTATTAACTTAAAACTAAAAATACTAAAACAAGGGTTCCTAAAAGCTATCTGACTGCAATCATCTATTTATATCCATAAATCCAATCAGCCAAAAGTTTTCTTAAAAAAGAATTTTTAAGACTTTTTTTGAACCAAGCAGAGTATGGGCGGAGCTAATCTCACCTGGGAGGGCATTCCATGTTAGAGGCGCAGCCCCGGAAAAGGAACCTTCGCTCGAAAGCTTGAGGTGCAAATTGGCTGTTGTCGACACCAGGATCTCTTCACTGGATATGAGAGATCTCTCAATGATATAGCAGGGGACATGCTTTCTCAGGTAGCCTGGACAGAGGCCGTGTAGGACTTTAAAGGTCAAAACCAGCACCTTGAATTAGGGCCCGGAAACTAATGCGTACCCAGTGAAGGTGTTTCAGCAGCGGAGTAGTGTGATCTCTTACCTCTGCTCCTGTTAACATACATTGACCCATAGATAAAGTCAACCCAGGTATTTAGAGCAGGTATGGGTAGAGTTCGGCCCTCCGACTCCCACGGTCTTCAACTCCCACAATCCCTAACAGCTGGTAGACTGTTAGGAATTGTTGGAGTTGAAGTCCAAAACACCTGTAGGGTCGAGGGTTGCCCGTGCCTGATTTAGAACCATTGACTTATACATTAATATGTACAGTAAGTGTTCGATTAGTGCTCAGTTACATAGAGTCTAACCGATTGAGAGAGGCTGTGGTTCTGAACTCAGCCCCAAAAAATACTTCCCCGAGCTATCCTACACAATAACCAGGAAAAGAAATATTTCCACATTTGCCTATCTAGATACTCTCAGACAAAAGGTTCCTAGTGATGCTAAGGGTGCACAAATCAGCCAATCCCAGTTTCCCTCAATTTGTCATCTTTCTCACCTTAATTTTGTTTTGCCAAATGAAAATCCCGCATATTGTGTGCATAACTCCACATTAACACATTTGCGTATATGCTTTTAAGTAAAAGGAATGTCCATCAAGCAATTTTTCTGTGACATGCATTGACAATTCTTTTTTCTTCAATATTGGTTATTGGTTTTCTTCACTGGTTATTCACACACACCCTTAAATATATGCAATTTTGTATGCCTCCATCTATTCCCAAGAATCCCATAGAATTTGGAATGCCCACTGACGTTGGCTGGTATAAATTTTTCTCTGTTCCTTTTAGAAGAAATATAAATTCATTTGGAGAATGTGGGAAATGGAGGTTTTGGAACACTGAGTGAAGGAGAAAGATTTTTCCATCCTGCCACTTACTACATTTATCTAAATAAAGTCCAATGTTTTTGAAAAAAAGGGTGAGAGACAGATTCTAGCTTTAGTGGGATGTGATGAGAGTGTGAACTGGGCGGGAGGGGGGATTGTTTGGTCCATTTCTGTCAATGTTCCTTTTGCCAGATATTGCTTCTGACTCTGTGTACAATGTAGAATTGCCTCCTTGCCTCCTGCTGCAAGCTTAGCTTGTCCTTTGAATTTTCTTCTCCCAGTGGAGGGCATTGGAGGCCTCTCAATGAAATATGCTGGAAATTCACAGATGGCTTCACCCTGCTAGAAATCAGAAGAGAATCATTACTGAGCATAAATCTAACCTTTTGCCAACATCCTTGCTCCAAACTTGGCTCATTCAGTTATAAAATGAAGTTTGTTTGACAAGTTAGTGCAGAAGAGAAGCCACATTGGGAGCATTTTAGTTTGATAGGGAGATTTAAGCAAACCCTTACTAGTGTAATTGAAATACCAAAACACATTTTGTGTGCACTCTCCAAGCTGTGTGCAGCTAGGTACAATATAATTGAATGCATACATTGTGTCAATGACTTGTTAAGTTATGAGCATGTGCACCTCTCCTCCATCCAAGACATGGAAAACAGTGGTAAAGCAGGTTTAAAGGAAACTGAGCATGCACACTTATAAAAGAGTGACAAATGCCCAGATGTTGCAGGAGCCTCCAATAGTCCTATCCAGCACTGTTAGTAAGTTGGAATTGAATAACTTGCAGAAGCCAATCCATCATTCCTGCTTAACAACTAAACTTACTTTGAAATTTTTGCTCTTCCTTCCTGTAGGTTCATTATAAAAGTTACACTTTTGAAGATTATAGTTTGGAAAATTTTCAGAGCAATATTTATTACATGTTTACTCAAAAACAAGCCCCACTGTGTGTAATGTCCCTTATTTTGTTGCAGAGGAGGTAAGTCTGGTGATTCATGATAGTATATAGTTAATAATAATAATAATAATAATAATAATAATAATAATAATAATAATAATAATAATACTTTATTTTTATACCGCACCTCCATCTCCCCAAAGGGACTCGGGGTGGCTTACAAAGGGCCAAGCCCAGATAAATCAGCAAACCAAAATAAAATAACATCAAAAATACAGACACAAATTAAAATTAACATTCTTAACATGGTAAAAATATAAAATGATAATCATAAAAACATGGATTTGGCACCCAAGTAAAAGAGATAAAATGAACTGAGTAAAGTGCAACGAGCGGATATGGTAAACAAAGTAGTTAATTAAATACTATCGTCAATAGGAGAGCAACTTGGGGTGAGGTGGACCCTGTGGCAATAATAAACAGATAGAGCAAGATAAAGTACAGCAAGTGGTCATATATACAAAGTCTGTCATGGGGATGGGGAATTCACTCTCCAAAAGCCTGGTGGAAGAGCCAAGATTTTAGTTTTTAGTACAACAATAGGCCCACATTACATGAGCTTACTGAACCTGCTTTCAGTTACACATAAAGAGCTTTGAATGACATGGAATTGTGCTGGAGGGCCTGGCAATGCCTAGAGAAGGGTTATTTCTAGACCTACAGTGTGGTTCTGTGGTCAACTTCCATTGGACATCATGTTAGAAGTTGACCATAGAATCATGGCAGAGACCTAGAGAGAGCTCTTCTCTGGACATTGTTAGGTCTTTCAATGTGATTCTGTGGTTTGATTCATTTCAGGTAAGAAAAACAGGGTTCCAAATTGTATGAAAAAATCATATTACACAAAAAGTCTTGGAACAAACCACCATCAATGGAATATGATAGCCAGCATGGTGTAGGGGTTGAGTATTGGACTAGAATTCTGCGAGACCAGGATTCAAATCCCTGCTTGGTCATGGGAACCCATTGAGTGGTTTTCAGCAAATAACACATCCTCAACCTCAGTGGAAAGCAATGTCAAACCCCCTCTGAACATTATTTTTGGTAAGAAATCACCATAGTTGGTTTGCCTTTGGATTACTATAAATTAGAAATTACCTCAAGGCAAAAAAATTCAAAACAAACTAAATTGTCATCCTGTTTTTGGTGGTGGCAATATCTTGAAGAAGCAATTGGGCCACAATTGATTTATTGGTTAAGGCAGTGATTCCTAAAGTGGGCGCTACCACCCCCTGGTGGGCGCTGCAGTGATCAAGGAGGGTGGTGATGGCACCTATTAGGACACAGGGGCGGGGCCAGGCCAGGGGAGGGGAGGGGAGAGGCCTCTTCCCAAGTGCCGGAGACAGGGCTGAACACCTGAGGCAGCTGTAAGGACACAGGGGGCGGAGCTAGAGGAGTGGGTGTGGCCTCTTCCCAAGAACCCGAGACAGGGCTGAGAATCTATACCTCTCCTGAGGCTCTTGTTGGGACACAGGGCGGAGCTAGGGAAGGGGGTGAGGCCTCCTTCCAAGAGCCCAAGACAGGACTGTGCCTCTATATTTCTCCTGAGAGGCCTTTTAGGACTAAAGGGCAGGGCTGGGGTGGGGACAGGGCCTCTTCCCAAGAGCGCAAGACATGGCTGAGCCTCTTTATACCTCCCCTGAGGCGCTTGTTAGAACACGGGGGCGGGGTATAGAGGTTCAGCCCTGTCAGGCACTTGGGAAGAGGCCCCGCCCACTCCTCTAGCCCCGCCCCCTGTGTCCTGTCAGGCGCCGCAGGACAGGGATAGAAGCTCAGCCCTGCCTCAGAGCTCGTAACTCCGTCCATCCCAGTCCTGGCTGCCCATTTGTGGCCCCGCCCACCTCCTCTCCCAGCCCTGCATCTTAGATTAGGGAAGAGGCTCAGCCACGCCCACTTGAGCAGGAGCCACACCCATCCCTCTAAGCCACACCCCCCTTTCCAGGGGTTGCTGAGTAATATTTTTTCTGGAAAGGGGGTGGTAGGCCAAATAAGTTTGGGAACCACTGGGTTAAGGGAAAGGAAATGTAAGTGTTTGTTATGATTAGAGGCCTAGGGAAATGACGATTCAAGACAAAGGCATTCTGAATATCTTTTTGAAGTTCCAAGACTGAGCACAGAATAGGAATTTGGGTTTAGGAGACCCTCCTGGCATTTGGGGAAAGTTCTTCTATGCCGCTCAAATTAATGTCAAAGGCAAGGGTGAATAAACCCCCACCCTATATCTGGCAACTATATCTGGCAGACCAATGCATAATACAAGTTTCAGGAGAGGAGGGGAAATTATAACAGGAAGACGCTCTGCATCATAAATCATGGGTAGGGTATACATTTATTTGTCTGAAGATTATACTAAATAGCAGATTTGGAAAAAGGAAAGGCAAGGAAGGTTATGAACTGTGGTATCCTTTTGTCATTCTCCATTAATTCTCCCCCTCCTCACAGATGAATAAAGGTAGACACATAACCTGTGATAAAAGGAAACCATTTCTCCCTGCCGATCCAGCGGGATAGGGATTCATTAGCATGCTCGAGATCCATCACTGGAGCTCCGCGCCTAGAAATATAGCCCACCTTTTCATGTACTCAGCTGATAACTTCCCCCCTAATGAGGCTCTCTGAGTCATGAGAACATTTCCAGATTTCAATCTTCTAGTAAAGCAGTGATAAATCACAGAGATGGGACAAACAAGCATCTTTATGAGCAGGCCCTGAATCAGTCATTTAGTACTCAGGCAACTCAATCTCCCATGCACCATTTCCAATAGATCAAATGTTTCTGTTTTACAGCAGTAATCAACAGAATTGGGGAAGCAGCTTCTTTGCAAGAAGAGCTGGAATTAGAAAATGAAAAACAGGGAGCTGGCAAGATGATTCTCCTTTTAGCACACCCATTGAGGGCAATTGCTCTTATTCCTCTTTAAAAATCCCATGATTACCTGAGGCGAATTTAGGCATTTTAGCCTTTGTTGTAATTTAAACATGCCCTGTACTTCTACCTTGGAAAGTTACATTTTGCAAGAGAAGAGTGAGAAGAATAATGTATGCAGAGGATACAAATTATGCAAATGTGATTGGGTTATTTGAACTAATAAATCATACAGATTCAAGCAATTAAAACAAGCCTCCACATCAGCAAAGCTTGGACCAGATTTTTCAAGAGAAAAAATTGGGCTAGGGTAGAAACGAAGGTGACATACAGCTTTGTGTAACATAACACAAGTTATAGCTTTTGGTAAGAGATGACTATGGACTTCATCACTAGAAACATTGTCGCTATCACACATAGGTCTCTATCACACAATACCATGTGCACCCCACTTCCAGTTTGCCTCCCTACTTTGATTCTACCATTCCTATCCTTCCTAACTCACCTGGGTTTCGACGTGGCCCTCAAATCAATCAAACAGAGACTGTAGGATATTGCTCTTTGTGAGCTGCGCTCTTGTTCATATTATTTATTTATTTGCAGTATTTATATTCCGCTCTTTTTTCTCACCCCGAAGGGGACTCAGGGGAGATCACAAAGTACATATACGGGGGGGGGAGGTATTTAGTCAGATACCAATTGTACAAGTTCTCCCACTTAAAAAGATGAGAGAGGTCTGTAATTGACATCATAGGTAGACCTCAACTATGAGAGACAACATGAGAAAACACATTCAAAAAAATCACATCGTCTGATTTTTCATGAATTTATTTGCAAATTACGGCGGAAAATAAATATTTGGTCAATAATTGCAAATATTTATCTCAATACTTTGTTATATATCCTTTATTGGCAGTGACAGAAGTCAAACGTTTTCTGTAAGTCCTCACAAGGTTGGCACACACTGTTGCTGTTGTTTATTATTTATTTATTTACAGTATTTATATTCCGCCCTTCTCACCCTGAAGGGGACGCAGGGCAGATCACATTATGTACATATGGGGCAAACATTCAATGCCCATAAACACATCGAACCGAGACAGAGACAGACAGACAGATAGACAGACGCAGAGGCAATTTAACCTTCTCCTGAGGGGATGTTCTATTCTGGCCACAGGGGGGAGCAGCTGCTTCATCATCCACTCTGATGGCACTTCCTCATTCCAACGTTGTAAATTAGTTAAACTTGCCTCCCCACTTTTTTTTAATAAGTGGTACCTTATTTCCTACTTGATAGATGCAACTATCTTTCGGGTTGCTAGGTCAGCAACGAGCAGGGACTATATTTTATTTTTAATTGACAGGTGCTCACCCTGCCATGGGCTGGCCTCGAACTCATGACCTCATGGTCAGAGTGATTTATTGCAGCAGCTGTTTACCAGCCTGCGCCACAGCCCGGCTCATTCCCCCATGCAGATCTCCTCGAGAGCATTGATGTTTTGGGGCTGTCGCTGAGCAACACGGACTTTCAACTCCCTCCAAAGGTTTTCTATAGTGTTGAGATCTGGAGACTGGCTAGGTCACTCCAGGACCTTGAAATGCTTCTTATGAAACCACTCCTTCGTTTCCCTGGCGGTGTGCTTGAGATCATTGTCATGCGGAAAGACCCAGCCACATTTCATCTTCAGTGCTCTTGCTGATGGAAGGAGGTTTGCACTCAAAATCTCTTGATACATGGCCCCATTCATTCTTTCATGCATATGGATCAGTCACCCTGGTCCCTTTGCAGAGAAACAGCCCCAAAGCATGATGTTGCCACCCCCATGCTTCACAGTAGGTATGGTGTTCTTTGGATGCAACTCTGCATTCTTTCTCCTCCAAACACAACAAGTAGTGTTTCTGCCAAATACCCTACTTTGGCTTCATTTGACCATATGACATTCTCCCAATTCTCTTCTGGATCATCCAAATGCTCTCTAGCAGACTTCATTCGGGACCGGATATGTACTGGCTTAAGCAGGGGGACACGTCTGGCACTGCAGGATCTGAGTCCCTGGCGGCATCATGTGTTACTGATGGTAGCCGTTGTGATGCTGGTCCCAGCTCTCTGCAAGTCATTCACTAGGTTCCCCCGGGTGGCTCTGGGATTTTTGCTCACCGTTCTTGTGATCATTTTGACCCCACGGAGTGAGATCTTGCGTGGAGCCCCAGATCGAGGGAGATTCTCAGTGGTCTTGTATCTCTTCCATGTTCTAATTATTGCTCCCACCGTTGATTTCTTCACACAAAGCTGCTTGCCTATTGCAGATTCAGGCTTCCCAGTCTGGTGCAGGGCTACAATTTTGTTTCTGGTGTCCTTGGACAGCTCTTTGGTCTTCACCGTAGTGGAGTCTGGAGTGCGACTGCTTGAGGTTGTGGGCAGGTGTCTTTTGTACTGATAACAAGTTCAAATAGGTCCCATTACTACAGGTAATGAGTGGAGGACAGAGGAACGTCTTCAAGAAGCAGTTACAGGTCTGTGAGACCCAGAAATCTTGCTTGCTTGTTTGTTGTGACCAAATACTTATTTTCCACCATAATTTGCAAATAAATTTGTGAAAAATCAGACAATGTAATTTTTGAATGTGTTTTCCATAATGTCCATACATTATGTTGGGCCTTTCCATGCAGCAAATCATCTAAAGAACTTGACTGTGTCCTAATTCTTTCTCCTCCTCCCCCTGCCAACCCAACACCTTCATTTTTATACACTGAACATTACAACTGTAGTTGTTAGGGCTTTCTCTAAGTCTCAAATTTTGACTGTAAACTCTGAGGATCTGAGCTGCTTCTGACCTGCTAAGCCTAATTATTTGCTCATATGTTTTTAACAGACTCTACGAAATACCTTCACACTCAGAATACTAAGGTGGATCTTCTCCCTCTAGATATGACCTTTAGTGGAAAATAAGGTATTAATACTCCACCACCACCCCAAACAAATTTTATACATTTTCCTCATCTCTTCTGGAAATATAATACTCTTTGATCTAAACTATTTTGATAACTCCCAAACATTTTGGGCTGTTAAAACAAAATCTCTGGTCCTTTATTTTTCTAATTACATTTTAGGTTCAACAGCAATTCTGAAAAAAAAGCCTGCAATAAAGTGCAGGTGAATGTCTCCCCTACAAAGCATTATAGATGATCATCTTAGGATGGGGTATCAGCAGATTAGTAGACTTCCCTTCCTGTAATTTCCTCATGAGCTACAAAACCGATGAGTAATTTGTGTAATTAAATATTGGGAAGAGGCAACCAGTTTGAACCCACCCCTTTGATGTACTCGAGCAATTTCCCTGTGCTAGTGCATTTTATATGACAATAATAAGTAGCTTCTCTCTTTGAACAAATTATAATTTAAAAAGCATTTACTGTGGGTAATACTCATTCATAAGGGATCTTGTTAGTCTTGGATTCAGTTAAGCTGTGCAGTGAAAAACATCCAGTGTGCAGTTAGAAAACTTTTTTTCCTGGACTTTTTGTTAAAACAAAAACAAAAGCATGTGCACTGTGACTGTTCCAACCACAAACAAAATTCCCCTGTGGCTGCTTCTATGTTTGGGTACTTTTTACCAATGATTGAAAGGATGTTTCTTTCTCTTCACTTTTGACCAGGATGATGAGTTTCTCCGTGTCCACAGCCCCAGACCTGTAGCCGGGGGGGGGGGGGGGTGTTAAGAGTCCAACCCCCCTGAAATGTTTCAGGTTTTTTAAAAAACCTGATTTAATCATGAATTGGTTAACCAGTTAAGATTCATGAGTAAACCAAGTTTTTTAAAACCTAAAACATTTGGTGGAGGACTTGAACCCTTAGGACCTCCCCCCCCCCCCCAGATAGAGGCTCACACAGCCCCTGACACAGAATAGATGAGTAGCAAAGAAGAGTAGAGTGGCTTTTTTTCAGATAATGGTTCTGCATATCTATATATATAAATCTATATATATAAATGAGTGATGGAATCCCGGTACCGAGCAAAACAACAAAACTAAACACCCCCCAAACTCCAAATTTGACAAGAGAATCCATCATCCATGCCTCCAGGTTGAAACAACAAAACATCGGGTCAGAACCTCCATGGGATCTAAAAAACACCAACACCCGAAACGTGCCATGTGCACTTGCGCAAAAAGGATTCCTCACCCCAACATACCCATCACACTTCTTCTTTCCCACGTAATGGCGCCTTCCAGGCTACTTTACACCCTCCCTCCTCAAAAACAAAGCCGGCAGACGGAAAGGGCACTTTCCCTTCCACAAACCTCCATCCACTCACCCCACACTCCTCCAAAACAAGGGCGGGAGAGGGAATGCCCAGCTTTGCCTTTCCCCTCGATCTCTTACCCCTCCTCCCATGACGTCACTCCCTGGCCGACAACGGCCCTTCCCGCGCATGCCCTGCTCGCAAGCTCCACCCCCCTGGGAGCCAGAGCCACTGCTTCTCCTCCTAGCTGCCTCCTTCCCCTCACTCGCCGCCATCATCATGATCTCTCACCAGAGCACCCTCCTCAGCTTCTTCCCCAAGTCAGGGAAAACGCCAGCCAACCACACCGACAACAAAGAAGTCACAGGTACCTCCTCCAGGCCAACTTGAATACCATTGAATAGCCTTGCAGCATGAAAGCCTGGCTGCTTCATACCTAGGGGACTCCATTGTTGGCCAACTTGAATACCACTGAATAGCCTTGCAGCATGAAAGCCTGGCTGTTTCATACCTTGGGGACTCCATTGTCGGCCAACTTTAATACCATTGAATAGCCTTGCAGCATCAAACCCTGGCTTCTTCATACCTAGGGGACACCACTGTTGCCCAACTTAAATACTACTGAATAACCCTCCACCTTCAAAGCCTGACTGCTTCATACCTATGGGACTCCACTGTTGACCAACCTGAATACCATTAAATAGCCTTGTAGCTTCAAACCCTAGCTGCTTCATACCTAGGGGAATCCTCTTTATGCCATCTTGCATGCCACGAAGAAAACCCCACTAAGGACTACACCACAGCAACGCGTAGCCGGGCACAGCTAGTACTGTATATACTCGAATATAAGCTGACCCAAATATAAGCCGAGGCATCTAATTTTACCACAAAAAACCCGGGAAATCATTGACTCAAGTATAAGCCGAGGGTGGGAAATTTCAGAAATAAAAATAGATACCAAAAAGTTACATTAATTGAGGCATCAGTAGGTTAAATTTTAAATATTTACATCAAGCTCCAATTTGAGATAAGATTGTCTAACTCTGATTAAATCATTATTCTCATCTTCTTCAATGTAAATGTGCTTATGTATCCTTTTAATAATAATAGAGTAAAATAATACATGTAATAATAATAATAAATACAGGAAAACAATACATGTAATACTAAATAGAGTAGAATAATAAATGTAATAATAATAAGATCAGAGTGAAATAATAAATGTATTAATAATAAAAATAATAAAAATAGAGTAAAATAAATATAATAGTAGCAACAATAATAGAGTACAATAATAAATGTAATAATAATAGAGTAAAATAATAAATGTAATAATATCAATAATAATAGAGAAAAATAATAAATGTACCATATATTCTCAAGTATAAGCTGACCCAAATATAAGCCAACCAGGACCCTCACCCGAGTATAAGCTGAGGGGGGCTTTTTTAGTCTTAAAAAAAGGGCTGAAAAACTAGGCTTATACTTGAGTATATACAGTATTTTTCCCTTAAATTTAGATTGACTTCTAGATCTGCTGTAATGCTATATGCCTGATTTTTTAAACGGGTTTTCCCTTTTGTGCCTATGAGTACATTCTGCTCCTGATTTACAGTCTTTCATTATATTTTATTGTCCTTGAATTCCTGCTGTCAGTCGCTTTCTGCTCTAGACAGCCTGCATACAATCGGCAGTTCTGACTAGCACAGGCCTATAGAATCAGTTCATGAATGGTACGTTAACACTTATGCAAATACAACGTTAACACTTATGCAAATTTCATTGATACAGTGAGTTTGTTCCAGATGAGAGTGGCAATTAGAGTTAGGCCTTTACAAACAAACCAATGCAACAATTGCTTTATGTACTCCCCTTGTAAGTTCACTAAGGATATAAATGTCAAATATGTTTTGAAATAAGACCATTGCTTTCTTGAGCCAGTGTAGTGTAATGGTTTGAGCATTGGACTTGAATTCTGGAGGCTAGAGTTTGAATCCCTGCTCAGCTATGAAATCCACTGGGTGACCTTGGGAGAGGGATATAATCTCAACCCCAGAGCAAAGCAACGGCAAACCTCTTCTGAACTAATCTTGTCAATAAAACACAAGCGAATATTTAATTTTATGTCCTTTTAAACCTCCACGAGAAGCATTCTTGAAATTTAAATGCAGTAGAAGCCCCATACCTCCACGGCAATTATAAATAACTAGCTGTGCCCGGCCACGCGTTGCTGTGGCGAAGTATGGTGGTATGGGAAATAAAGTATTGAGGAATTGGTGGTAGTTAAGGTAAAGGGTAAACGTTTTCCCCTGACATTAAGTCCAGTCGTGTCTGACTCTGGGGGTTGGTGCTCATCTCCATTTCTAAGCCGAAGAGCCCGCATTGTCCATAGACTCCTGCAAGGTCATGTGGGATGACTGCATGGAGTGGCGTTACCTTCCCGCCGGAGCAGTACCTATTGATGCACTCACATTTAAATGTTTTCGAACTTCTGGGTTGGCAGAAGCTGGGGCTAACAGTGAGGGCTCACTCTGGTCCCCCAATTCAAACTTGCGGCCTTTCAGTCCAGAAGTTCAGCAGCTCAGCGCTTTAACACGCTGCGCCATCAGGGGATATTATTTCCTAAAGGTTGTGAATATACAATATTTCTGATTGTTTTTTTGTCTGTTGGAGGCACGTATGAATGCTGCAATTAGGGAAAACGATTAGCTTTAAAGCCTGGCTGTTTCCTCCCTGAGTGAATTTTTTGTTGGGAGGTGTTAGCTGGCCCTGATTGTTTCCTGTCTGGAATTCCCTTGTTGCAGAGTGGTGTTCTTTACGATATTTTATGTGCTTCTACTGTCTGTGGCCCTGAGAATACAGATGATTTGCCTGTCACGACCCAGGCGGCAGAGGCACCAATAACCATACACAGAGGCCAGAATCTAACTAATATCTTTATTGAAGGAATATATAAAGTTAATAAAAACAAGTATAGAAAATAGTCCAGAATTAGACCCTTCAGGAAAGGTCAGAATTAGTCCAAAAAAGCAATGTCCAATAAGAAATATTAAGGTCCAAAGTTGTAATCCAATAACCGAAACACTCACTTTGCCAAGCAAAGTGAGGGGAGATGACAAGGTCCTTAGTCCATAAAACTTGAGCGTGGCTAGGAAATAACTTGATACTTGAAACAAGGCTTGAACGTGGAACAAGGTAACTAAGAACAAGAACAAGGTCCGTGGAATAACTTGGTAAAATCCGTGAAACAAGGCAAGGATTAGTCCTGGGAAACAAGGCAAGGTCCGTAGGTAAACAAAGGCTGGGAAGCAAGGCGAAGGCTGGATAGCAAGGCAAGGCTTGAGCTGAAGCGAGGCTTGAATCGGAGCGCGCTGTCCAGACACAACTCGCTCCGTAGGCTGACGAATTGACTCCGCGAAGTTGCTACGCGGGCAAAACACCTATATAGAGTCCAACTTTCTCACCAAAGCGGTTCTCTGGGAATCAGAAACGAAAGCTAAACTCTGAGACCAGATGTTAAACTCCTTAAAGATTCTCACGAGAACCAATGTTAATTGGCAACATTCTTAGCTGCTATCCTCGCACTCCTGCGCGAAGCTGAATCCAAACTTCTCTGTTGTTTACAAAACTCCCGGCGCAAGAACACGGGAGAAGTAGGCTCTGGGGTTGTTTGACATACTTCTGGGGCACAACTTTCTTGCAGGTGCAAGGTTTCCAGATCTGCCTGGGAAAGATCTGGCTGAGAGGAATCCAGTTCAGACTGGGAAGGTAAAAAACCCAAGTTTTCATCTTCATCAGGGATTACAATGTCCTGAGCAGGACTACAAGGCCCATGGTTCATCACACTATCCCCCTCCTCAGGGCCCCTCCCAAACTGGGGTCCTCTCCCCGAGGCGCGAGGTCGCGGTTTGGTGGGATAGGTCAGATGGAAGCGACGGGTTAGATCAGGAGCATGGACTGTGGAGGCGTCTTCCCAAGAGCGTTCCTCAGGCCCAAAACCCACCCAGTCAATGAGATATTGTAGGCGGCGGCGATGAAAGCGAGAATCCAAAATGTCCTCAACCTCGAACTCCTCCTCCCCATTCATCAAAACAGGAGGGGGGGCCGGTTGGTCTGTATCAGGACGCACACCATCCGCCGGAAGGAGCAGGGAACGGTGAAACACTGGGTGAATGCGCATTGAACGCGGAAGTTGGAGTTTGAAAGTCACGGGGTTTAATTGCGCCACCACTGGATAGGGGCCAATGAAGCGGGCATCTAACTTCCGGCATGGGCGGTGGGAGGGCAGAAAGCGAGTGGACAGAAAAACCCGATCTCCTACCTTGATTTCGGGGCCCGGCTGGCGGTGTTTGTCAGCGTGGCGTTTATAGTCCTCCTTGGCTTGGTCCAGTTGCTGGAGCAAAAGTTGTTGCACCGCTGTGAGTTCCTGCAGCCAATCCTCTGCTGCGGGAACTTCTGAAGTTTCAATGACAGGGGGAAAGAAACGTGGATGGAAACCGTAGTTTGCAAAGAACGGCGTTTCTTTTGTAGAAGCTTGAACTCCATTATTGTAGGCAAACTCAGACAGTGGTAACAGAGAAGCCCAATTGTCCTGTTGGTAGTTTACATAACAGCGAAGATACTGCTCCAAAGTGGCATTGGTGCGCTCCGTTTGCCCATCTGTTTGGGGATGATGAGCTGAAGATAAGCGAGAGTCTATGCCCAGTAGTTTTTGTAGTGCCTTCCAAAAACGAGAGGTGAATTGAGATCCACGGTCTGTGACTAAACTCTTGGGCAATCCATGTAGTCTGAAAACATGCTGAAGAAATAGATCCGCAGTTTCTTTGGCCGTGGGGAGGCCTTCGCAGGGAATGAAATGGGCTAACTTGGTGAATAGGTCCACCACCACTAAGATCGTGGTGAATCCACAGGAAGGTGGTAGGTCAGTGATGAAATCCGCGGAAATTATTTCCCATGGGCGAGATGGGGTAGGAAGGGGGTGCAAAAGCCCTGAGGGCTTCTCCCTTCGTATCTTGGAGCGCTGGCATACTGGGCAGGTGTTGACATATTTTTCCACATCCTTGCGGATCTTGGGCCACCAAAAATCTCTTAGGATCAAATGCATGGTTTTAAATAGTCCGAAGTGTCCTGCTGGTTTGCAGTCATGACACAGACGAAGCGCTTTTTCCCTGCCCGGTCCGGGTGGGATATAAACATGATTTCTATAGCAGAGCAGCCCATCTTTAAGCGAAAAGGGAAAATGCAGACCTTGGCGAAGTTGGTCCTGCGCCCAGGCATCTGCTTGCTGACTAGCCCTGATTTCTTGAGCACAGATGGGTCCTGGAGTAGGGGAAGTTGAACCAATGGGACTGGATTTGGTGTTCCCCACTGTGAGCGTGGCAAAGTTCTCAGGTTGTAGCAGTTGGGATTCAAAGGTCTCCTTGCGTCCTGCAGCGTATTCCGGTTTACGTGACAGGGCGTCTGCTTGCTTGGTTTGAGCTGGGGTCACATAATGAATCTGGAAGTTGAAACGTTCAAAGAATAAAGCCCAACGTTGCTGCCTCTGATTTAGTTTGCGGGCAGTTCTTAGATGTTCTAGATTACGATGATCAGTGTGGACTTCAATGGGGAATTTGGCCCCTTCTAGCCAATGTCTCCAAGTTTCAAAGGCTGCCTTTATGGCCAGTAGTTCTTTTTCCCAAATGGTGTAATTCCTCTCTGGTGTGGTTAGTTGACGAGAATAAAAGGCGCAGGGGTGGAGGTGATCTCCCACCGGTTGTAAGAGTACAGCCCCAATTGCCACATCAGAGGCGTCCGCTTGCACCACAAAAGGGGTTCCAGGATTTGGGTGCTGTAGAATTGGCTGGGAGGTGAATAGTTTCTTCAGTTGCTGGAACCCTTTCTCTGCTTGATCAGTCCAGCGGAAAGGCTGCTTTCCACGGATGCAGCTAGTGATGGGGTCGGACCAGCGGGCAAAATCTGGAATGAACTTGCGGTAGTAGTTCGCGAACCCCAAGAAACGCTGCACCTCTTTCTTGTTAGTTGGCGCCCGCCATTCCAATACTGCTGAAACTTTGGCTGGATCCATGGAAAGCCCTAGAGGCGAGATGCGGTAGCCAAGGAAATCTACCTCTTGTAGATCAAAAGCGCATTTTTCTAGCTTGGCATAAAGTCCATGATCCCGCAGTCGTTGCAACACCATTTTGACGTGGTTCTCATGTTCTGATTGTGATCTGGAAAACACCAAAAAATCGTCCAGGTAGATTATCAAGAATCTGTCTAGATAGTCCTGAAAAATATCGTTGACAAAATGCTGGAACGTTGCGGGAGCTCCGCATAAACCGAAATTCATAACTCGGGACTCGAATAATCCGAATTTAGTCTGGAAGGCGGTCTTCCACTCGTCCCCTTCTCTGATGCGAACTAGATTATAAGCCCCCCGAAGATCCAGCTTGGTGTAGACCTTGGCTCCTCGAAGTCGGTCCAGTAGATCCGAGATTAAGGGCAGGGGATAGCTGTTCCGCTTGGTGATATTGTTCAATGCTCTGTAGTCCACCACCAAGCGTAATTCCCCTGACTTCTTCTTCACAAACATCACTGGGGAGGCGGCTGGGGATTGAGAGGGTCTGATGAACCCCTTGCGAAGGTTTGTCTCTAAGAATTCCCTGAGAGCTTCTTGCTCTGGTTCAGTCAGGGAGTAGAGATGCCCTCGCGGGATCGGGGCCCCCTCCACCAAGTCAATGGCACAGTCATAAGGTCTATGTGGGGGTAATTTTTCGGCTTCTTTCTCATTGAATACATCCCAATACTCGGAGTACTTCTTTGGCAAGGTGATGATGGGCTCGGAGTCTGTGGCATGGCATACCTTGGCTACGAGGCAATGGTTTTGGCAGTACGGTGAAGCAAACTGCAGTTCTCTGTTGGACCAGGAGATGTTAGGGTCGTGGAGTGTCAGCCATGGAATTCCCAAAATCACAGGGAAATGGGGAACCTCGGTAACAAAGAAGGAAATCTCTTCCATATGTTCCCTTATCCACATCCTGGTGGGTTCCGACCACTGGCTTACGGGGCCCGTCTTGAGGGGACGGCCGTCTATGGCTTGCACCACACGGGCATTCTTGAAATCATGATATTGTAATCCCAGAGAGTCGGCATACTCTCTATCGATGAAATTGTTGGTAGCTCCAGAGTCTATCATGGCGTGGATCATGACGGGTCCCCTTTTTGCTGACCATAATGTGACCACGAGAAGGAACAGGACCCCGGTTGGCGGCTCTTGGATGGATTTTTTGACCGGGTTGGCGAGCCTCTCTACACCCGGTCGTTGGCTTCCCCCGCCGGCTGTGTGCCAGTCGGCTCAGACGCCTTCGACTCCGTGGAGGACGCCGCCGCAAGACGGGCGGCAGGCTTCCCTTTGGCTGGGCACTCTCTGGCGAAGTGGCCCCCGTTCCCGCAGTACCAGCAGAGGTTCAAGCGTTGACGACGGGCCTTCTCGGCGGCATCTAGTCTGGGACGCACATTGCCCAACTGCATCGGCACCTCCTCGCCTCCTCTGGGGTATGGGGTTGGCGGCGGGGGTCTCCACACCGGACGTGGCTGAACACTGGCGGGAGCGGGGGGTTTTGCCCCGGCTCTACCGCCCTGGCCTCGAACCCATTGTTTCCTGTTGGCAATCATGACTTCAGCCCGTAAACATTGATCAATGAGTGCCTCGAGGGTCTGGGGAGGATCCACCTTGGAGATTTCTTCCAGCATTTCAATGTTGAGACCCTCCCGAAATTGTCCTCTGAGGGCTACATCGTTCCAGCCGGTGTTGTGGGCCAGCACGCGGAACTCGGCTATGTACTGAGACATGGGTCTGTCTCCTTGAAGGAGGCGCCGGAGTTTGTGACCGGCTGCCTCCAAATTGTCCTCGATTCCCCAGGTCTCCTTAAGGTGATCCAAGAAGCGTTGTGCTGAACTTAGGTGGGGGGAGGCTTGATCAAACAGGGCCGTCGCCCAGCTAGCCGCTGGTCCGTCTAGAAGACTGTAGACCCACGCCACCTTGATGTCTTCTTGGGGAAACTCGGCATCACGGGCCTCTAGATAAGCTTGACATTGGCGGCGGAAAACATGAACCTTAGCAGCTTCTCCAGAAAACTTGGTAGGCAACGCCATGGCCGGGAGGCGAACTCCGCGCTCCCTCAACCCTTTTATTTCTCCATCCTGCGCGTTGAGTCTGTCACGGATGCGGTCCACTTCGTCCTTGCTGATGGTGTAGCTGAGCGGCTGTCCAGCCGGCGCGGCTCCGGTAGACATCCTGGCCTCGGTTAGTTGGTGCTTATGGGTGGCGGAGTCAAACTGTCACGACCCAGGCGGCAGAGGCACCAATAACCATACACAGAGGCCAGAATCTAACTAATATCTTTATTGAAGGAATATATAAAGTTAATAAAAACAAGTATAGAAAATAGTCCAGAATTAGACCCTTCAGGAAAGGTCAGAATTAGTCCAAAAAAGCAATGTCCAATAAGAAATATTAAGGTCCAAAGTTGTAATCCAATAACCGAAACACTCACTTTGCCAAGCAAAGTGAGGGGAGATGACAAGGTCCTTAGTCCATAAAACTTGAGCGTGGCTAGGAAATAACTTGATACTTGAAACAAGGCTTGAACGTGGAACAAGGTAACTAAGAACAAGAACAAGGTCCGTGGAATAACTTGGTAAAATCCGTGAAACAAGGCAAGGATTAGTCCTGGGAAACAAGGCAAGGTCCGTAGGTAAACAAAGGCTGGGAAGCAAGGCGAAGGCTGGATAGCAAGGCAAGGCTTGAGCTGAAGCGAGGCTTGAATCGGAGCGCGCTGTCCAGACACAACTCGCTCCGTAGGCTGACGAATTGACTCCGCGAAGTTGCTACGCGGGCAAAACACCTATATAGAGTCCAACTTTCTCACCAAAGCGGTTCTCTGGGAATCAGAAACGAAAGCTAAACTCTGAGACCAGATGTTAAACTCCTTAAAGATTCTCACGAGAACCAATGTTAATTGGCAACATTCTTAGCTGCTATCCTCGCACTCCTGCGCGAAGCTGAATCCAAACTTCTCTGTTGTTTACAAAACTCCCGGCGCAAGAACACGGGAGAAGTAGGCTCTGGGGTTGTTTGACATACTTCTGGGGCACAACTTTCTTGCAGGTGCAAGGTTTCCAGATCTGCCTGGGAAAGATCTGGCTGAGAGGAATCCAGTTCAGACTGGGAAGGTAAAAAACCCAAGTTTTCATCTTCATCAGGGATTACAATGTCCTGAGCAGGACTACAAGGCCCATGGTTCATCACATTGCCAGACTTTGGTGATGGGAATACTTTGTTGGGAGGTGTTAGCTGGCCCTGGTTGTTTCCTGTGTGGAATTCCCCTGTTTTCAGAGTGTTGTTCTTTATTTAGTGTTCTGATTTTAGAGATTGTATTGTTCTGTTTTATTATACCACATTAATTTTTATATATTCTGATTTTAGTGTTTTTGAATACTTGGAGCCAGATTGTATTCATGTTCACAGTTGACCGCAACACAATAATAATAATAATAATAATAATAATAATAATAATAATAATAATAATGATAGTAATAATGATGACTTTGGTAATACACAGTGCTTCACTCCCTTCTCAGCTTCCTTTCTGGAAGAATCCTTTCTTGGGAGGTGTTAGCTGGCCCTGATTGTTTCCTTTATGGAATTTCCAATTTCCCTGCTTTCAGACTGTTGGTCTTTATTTACTGTCCTGGTTTTAGAGATTATATTGTTCTGCATTATTCTATCCCAGTAATTATTTCATATTAAAGTAGAATCTCACTTATCCAACATTCGCTTATACAATGTTCTGGATTATCCAACACAGTCTGCCTTTTTGTAATCAGTGTTTTTATAGTCAGTGTTTTAAATTCATTGTGATATTTTAGTGGTAAATTTGTAAATACATCACAGTAGAGTCTCACTTATCCAACATAAGTGAGACTCTACTGTACTGTATTTACAAATTTACCACTAAAATATCACAATGAATTTAAAACACTGACTACAAAAACATTGATTATGAAAAGGCAGACTGCGTTGGATAATCCAGAACATTGTATAAGCGAATGTTGGATAAGTGAGATTCTACTTTAATATGAAATAATTACTGGGATAGAATAATGCAGAACAATATAATCTCTAAAACCAGGACAGTAAATAAACAGGGGAATTCCACACAGGAAACAATCAGGGCCAGCTAACACCTCCCAACAAAGTATTCCCATCATCAAAGTCTGGCAAATCCTCTGTTTTCTCAGGGCCACAGACAGTAGAAGCACATAAAATATCGCAAACAACACCACTCTGAAAACAAGGGAATTCCAGACAGGAAACAATCAGGGCCAGCTAACACCTCCCAACAAAAAATTCACTCAGGGAGGAAACAGCCAGGCTTTAAAGCTGCAAGGCCATTACATCCTAATCATTTTTCCTAATTGCAGCATTCATACTTGCCTCCAACAAACAAAAAAAACCAATCAGAAATATTGTATATTCACAACCTTTAGGAAATAATATCCCCTGATGGCGCAGCGTGTTAAAGCGCTGAGCTGCTGAACTTCTGGACCGAAAGGCTGCAGGTTTGAATTGGGGGAGCGGAGAGAGCCCCCACTGTTAGCCCCAGCTTCTGCCAACCCAGAAGTTCGAAAACATGCAAATGTGAGTGCATCAATAGGTACTGCTCCGGCGAGAAGGTAACGCCGCTCCATGTAGTCATCCCACATGACCTTGGAGGAGTCTACGGACAACGCCGGCTCTTCGGCTTAGAAATGGAGATGAGCACCAACCTCCAGAGTCAGACACGACTGGACTTAATGTCTGGGGAAAACCTTTACCCTTTACCTTAACTACCACCAATTCCTCAATACTTTATTCCCCATACCACCAGACTTCGCCACAGCAACGCGTGGCCGGGCACAGCTAGTATATATATATAATTGTATATTATATATATGTATATACAATAAAATACATATATTTTATATACAATAGAGTCTCACTTATCCAACATAAAGGGCTGGCAGAATGTTGGATAAGCAAATATGTTGGATATGTTGGAGGCATTAAGGAAAAGCCTATTAAACATCAAATTAGGTTATGATTTTACAAATTAAGCACCAAAACATCATGTTATACAACAAATTTGACAGAAAAAGTAGTTCAATACGCAGTAATGCTATGTAGTAATTACTGTATTTATAAATTTAGCACCAAAATATCATGATATATTGAAAACATTGACTACAAAAATGCGTTGGATAATCCAAAACGTTGGATAAGTGAGTGTTGGATAAGTGAGACTCTACTGTACATATAAAATATATACTGTGTGTGTGCATATATATATATATATATATACACACACATACAGTAAAATACAGCAGTATAAAATACATAACAATCATAGTAGATCAACAATACAGCTTCAACAGAGTAAAAAGCATGGCCATTAAAAGAGGCGATATCATGGCGCTTCATTCCATGGTCTTGGAGGAGAGGAAAAAAAAATAATTTTAATTTTAAATAGACACATTCAACAATATAACACAACATAATTACCTTAACAACTGAAGTATCATCCTAAATTGACAAAAACCTGTTAAAACACGCTACAAGTAAAAACAAAATGTAATGTAATACATCCTCACACTCATATGCTGTGAATGTGTGTAAAATTATCCATATCTATCCCAGAGATAATAGAAGGCTGCCTGAAGACCTATATGGACTCTTCCCAACTATATCTGCTTGCATAGGGTGCCTTGTTGATAATGAATTCTGAAGTCAAACTTTTGCACTGGAATTCCCAAGCTGGCATCATAACCAATGAGGCACTGCTGGTTGTACTTGTCGCTGAGAGAAATATAATGAGTTGCCATGAGCCTAATGCATTTGTCTTGCTTGCTAAGGGATCTCTACTTGCATGCATAACATATTTGTGCAGTACTGCCTCTCTGAGTCATGCCTTTGGAGATTTGCCCATTGCTACATTAATTTGTTTTGTTTATTCTTACTTAGTGAACCTTAGGGGATTTTTCAGACATGGAGAATAGCTTTTCTTCTTCGGGCAAAATGTTAGATGGGCTCTTTTTACGAAAAGGCCATTGACTTGACTTCAGTTATTCTTCTTTTTTCTGATTTCAAGCAGATGGACATTGGGTGCCACGTTGGCTTAGATCCAAAGAACCATATGCCTAGTCCTATGTAAACACCAAGAATTTGGAACTGTTTCTCATCTCCCTCCATTAAACTTGAGCTTTCATTGGGATTAATTCTTTATTTATCACATTTCTAAACCACCCAACAAGCAAAGCTGTACAAAGCTTTTTTAAAAGTGTAAAGATATAACAAAAAAAAGAACACGAAAAGGATCGTTAAAAACAAATCAATGTAAAGATCTACAAATCTCCAGCATGGTTTTTAAAGACAGGAATAAAGGGACTAAGCATTTAATGATCTTTCCTAGCACAAAGCATAACAAAAGAGTACTGTAATGGCAGTAGGACTTCCAAGTATGTCACCATTTGGTTGCTTGATCTCCCCATTATATCTTTTATGAAGTTAAATAAAAATTGGATTCTAATTAATCCAGTTCATATCTTCTATTTTTATGCATGGTAGAATGGGATGGTGTTGGTGAACTGGCACTGTTTTCGCTTTTGCAATAATGAAACAGTTAATTTGCAGCACTGATACAAACATGGTGGTATGAATCCATCCTTGGGTTCAAAATTGTCCTTTAGTTCCCCTGCAGGTTTGGGAGACCCCATTGACCATCCAGAGTCATTATTGACACAACGACATTGCATGAAACAGCAAACAAGATCGATATGCTGGATTTCGTATCACAAAATCACAAGTCGAACACTTCCCAAGTGTTTAGGACTGTGTGATATATTTTCGGATGATGCGCGCAGATCCCAGTAGGGTGGCCTTTTGCATTTGGCAGATCGTAATTTTGTCAATGCCTATTGTTTCCAAATGCCGGCTGAGATCTTTTGGCACCCAATGTGCCCATCACCACCGGGACCACCTGCACTGGTTTCTGCCAGAGTCTTTGAAGTTCAATCTTGAGGTCCTGATAGCGGCTGAGTTTTTCCTGTTGTTTTTCCTCAATTCAACTGTCACCTGGGATGGCGACATCAATGATCCAAACCATTTTCTTTTCCACAGCTGTGATGTCTGGTGTGTTGTGTTTCAGAACTTTGTCAGTCTGGATTCGGAAGTCCCACAGTATCTTTGCGTGTTCATTTTCCATGACCTTTGCAGGTTTGTGATCCCACCAGTTCTTTACTGCTGGAAGGTGGTACTTGAGGCATATGTTCCAATGAATTATTTGGGCCACATAGTTGTGCCTCTGTTTGTAGTCTGTCTGTGCGATTTTCTTACAGCAGCTGAGAATATGATCAATGGTTTCGTCAGCTTCCTTGCACAGTCTGCATTTTGGGTTATCAGCTGATTTTTCGATCTTGGCCATAATTGCCTTTGTTCTGATGGCTTGCTCCTGGGCTGCAAGGATCAGGCCTTCTGTCTCCTTCTTCAGGGTCCCATTCGTGAGCCATAGCCACGTTTTCTCCTTGTCAGCTTTTCCTTCAATTTTGTCAAGGAACTTTCCATGCAATGTTTTATTGTGCCAGTTGTCAGCTCTAGTTTGTAGTGTGGTTTTCTTGTACTAGTTTTTTGTCTGCTGTGCTTTATCAGAGTATTTTGAAGTCTAGGCAAGGCTAACTTACTTGTGTAGAGGTGTAAAAAATTTCTAATTTCAATTTTTGAATACAGACATCTTGTTGAAAAATATGAAAAGCACAAAACATGAAAATGCTACATTTTTTAAAAAAAATGGCCAGAATAAGTAATACTACTTTATTTGATCATCTTTCTCACATACAAAATAAGACATTTGAGTGCTGAAAACATTTCAAATAATATTGTGAACTATTAAACAATTAAGAATTTCATGTTCAGACACATAAAAACCTCACTTTATATACCTTTACTTTTGCAAATTATAAACGGCATCCTTCTGAGATTTGCACCATAGTCTGGTGCCTAACTGGCGTAATGAGAGACCCAGTCCTGGCTCAGGGCATATAGACAGGATATTTATGGCATATCAATAGAAAGTCGAGACTACTGCATTAAAATGTAATGAAGTGACCCATTCACATTATTAATGCAAGCAACTGAATTGTTGCTTTTTTATCACAGCTCACTTTAAAAGGGAAAGTAGACAATTACACTTCTAGGTTATGCCACTAGCACTAATTAATACTGCTAGCTAGGTATTATTTCACTACTTTATCTGTGCACTGCAATAAAAGATATAAAAAATAACATTATTATAGTACCAGAATCCCTTCTCTGTGCCAAGTTAATTGCAAGACGTTAGTTGTTTAGTGTAGTAACGTAATGGTCATCTATTTTATCCATACTGTCGGCTTGACTCTTGTCACATTTATAGTAATGCAGATGTTTCTGAGAACAGTGCTAGTAACTGAGATTAATAATGTAATACAAATGTTATACCTCTTTGCTTTATTAACTGTAATATGGAACAGCAATACTTAGGTCTTCTTATGATGCCCATTAAATTGACAACATAAAAAAAATTGACCAGATATGTTTTTGTGTGCTTCCTAGTTGATTTGCTCATTATTATGATACAAGTGGATCTGCAACAAAATGTGCAATATGAAGTGTTTTAATGCTGCCTCTGCCTTATTGAAAGAGAGTAGGGTTTAAGTTGGAGTGCTTTCAAAGAGTTGTGCCTAGTAGTTGGAAATACACTTACCCAATTGCATTATTTTCAAGGGGTATGTAATGAATTCACCCAGGAAATAGACTATATACTCATGTAAAAATGACTGATGTGTATATAACTCTCCAGGAATATTTTTCTTTTCTTTTCTTTTTTTAAAAAATGATATTTTGCTATGTCTGATGTTGTGCTTTTTGCCACACAGAAAATGAAAACTTTTTTAAACCCATGGTACAATGTTGATGGAAACAGTTAGAAGTTTAAATGATACAAAATAAAGATGCCCGTCCACATGAATGCAAAACTAACATGAACAGAGAAAATGGATTTGGAGATACAATCCCAATAAAGGTTTCTGTACCTCTTGTGATAATAATACACTTTAATTATATTCCGCTTTATCTCCTGGAGTGACTCAAGAGTAGATTAAGGCAAACATTCAGTGCCTTTGTCAGGATGTGATCGCCCAGCATTCACACTAGCTGAACTGTTCCCATTCTGCCAAAGCAATGGGGGTGGAGATAGCCTAAATTATAAGGGCCATCTGGCTAGGATGATTGATTTATGGCCATTATCTGGTTTTCAAGCCTGGGAAAGGACTATCGACAGACAGGTGTGAGTGTGGAAGGGGGTCTGGGGGGAAGTAGTAGTTTGATATGCTGGGGTCTTGGCGGGAACGGGTTAGTACTAGCATGTGTTCATCTTGGCAAGAGGGATTTCAATAAAGCGTTTCCACAGAACTACCTGTGTGAGCTTGCATTGTGTCCTATAGCTTCCAAGGACTGACAGCCTTTACACAGTAAACAATGACATACAACACAGAAAAAGGTAAAGGCCTTCCCCTTTTTTCATCTCTGGCATCTGGAGGCAATGCTCAACTCTGGCCATGGGGAGGTGCTCTTGTTTCATTTTTCATGCCGAGGAGCCTGTTGCTCATAGATATCTCCAATTGTGTCTCCGGCATGTCTGCATATCTCCATGGAGTACCCTTTTACCTTCCCGCTGAGGTGGTACCTATTGATCTACTCGCATTACATGCTTTTGAACTGCTAGGTTGGCAGAAGCTAGGGCTGACAGCCAGGAGCTCACCCCGACTCACTGCTTTGAACTGCCAACCCTCTGGCCAGCAGATTTCCTGCAGCTAGCAATTTAACTTGCTGTGCTACCGTAACCTCTATGTAGGTAATATTGCTAAAGTCCTTCTTTCAATTAATGGCCTGGTCACTTAGAGATGTCTGAGGAGAGGTTATCTCTTATCTGAGGATCTAAGAAACATTAACATGGAAATTCCCAATGGATTCTGTACCAAATGTCCCCATCCAATGTTCTCCAATAGCTGTAATTTTAATTATTGTAATTTCTTTGTAGCGCTTTTCTTTCCAAGGCCTTAGCACTTGTGGCAGAAGGTCTACACATGCTTAGCTTGTTGGGATACAGAACCCTTCATTAACTCAGAGTATTAAATGAAACAGTTGAGTTAGTAACCAAATCGGCAAAGAGCCAGCTGACTGCATGTATGATTAGGGACTTTTTCATCTCACTCATGGATTAATTATAAGGTCCATTATGCTGAAATGCATGTTGGATTCCAAGATTAACTATTTTTTTCTTTTCATTCCTCATTTGGATTTTTTTTTCATTTGCCATCTGGTGGATTGTTTTCTATCCTTTTTTTGTCTATTTCAGAGTTATTTATTTCTTATCTTAGGCAGTGATAGCAAGTGATAAAATGCTTAGAGGGAAGTAGAGAGTATTGGACAAGATCAAATAATCTCTTCCTTAGTTCATCACTCACAGGCAGGACTGGCCCTATCATTCAGGCAAGTAGGGTGAGCTGGAAGAGATTAGACAATCTTGTGCCCCCAAGATAAAACCAAAGTTAACAATACATTTAGCATGGATTTAAAACAAATACACCTTGAGTGTTGCTATGGCATGTGGTTCTACCTGACTACATATCTTAGAATAAATCTGAATGATCAAAAATGCAGATTCTTATCGGTAGTTCCAAATTAAAGTAGATCCAGTGAAACTGTGGTAATATATTACATCAATTAAATATATTTATTCTAGTTGGAACTAACTCTAGTACAGTGGTTCTCAATTTTTTTTTGACCAAGGACCACTTTGACCAGGGACCACTTGACCAGGGACCACTCTCCAATATTAGTACCAAAAGGGTTACAAATCAGCTTTTGGTCAACTTGAGATTCAGTTTGGTTATCTGGAGTGTTGATTCAGAAAATTGCATTGGATAGACCACATCAGTTCTAGTATCTGACATAGAATATATGCCATCCAGTAGTCACCATCTGCTCACCCACAGAAAACCATATTTAATAATCTAGAGCTGATGTGCTCTATCCAATGCAATTTTCTGAATCAGCACCCCAAATAACCTCAGGAACAGGCCTAGAAACAAAGACACCAAGGCTCCTCCGCTTCCAGACACCACATGGAACAGCTCCACTCAGGGGAAGGAGGAGAAGCAGCAGTCAGGAGGCTTGTTGTCACTCCTTTCATGGGCAGTCAGCCTCTCCCCTCCCAACATCCCAGTTGCCTCCACACTATAAAAGGGTTCCATGGGACCAGTTATTTTTGTTGCAACAGTGTAGTAATTGTGATGCCATGGACCATATTTTAGTTCTTGGGGACTACTGGTGGTCTACGGACTACAGTTTGCAAACCACTGTTCTAGTAAGATCTAGATATGTCTTTAGTGTGCCTTGTCAGCCAGTTAGTAATGGAAAGAAAACATTATGAAAATCAGCTATGAAAAGCAACTTTTAATATGTTTCTTTGTTGTAGAGTTAAAGTTAGGGTCAACATAAGATTATCTTATAGCACTTTGAAAATAGGCAACACCTTATTAATGAAGACGATCTTCATAGAAAGGCCCATAGAAAGATGTACCAAGGCCGTCTCTTTCTGTGACACCATTCTCCACTCTTTTTGCCTGTCTTCCCTGCTTCCTCCTCCCTTTTTGCCCAGTGTACTATCAGGAGACAAAGAAAACACTGGTGAGGACGTATCTTTGCACAGAGCTTCTGAAATTAGGTCAAGGTCTGTATGTGACCAGAGATGTGATGACACTCTCCCATCTCACAATAGATGTACTGGGTCAGGTGATCTTGGAATAATTTTTCCAGTTTTCAAATTCATAACGTTGGTTCCAAAAATAGTGAATAGTTTGCATTGCTGTAACTTCCCTAGAACATCCTGACACCCTTAGTGATTAAGATTTTTTTTTCTTCTTCATGCTTTTGCTAAAGCTGAGAAGAATGTGGTAAATGGGTCATTGTATTGTATTGGGATCTGCTGGCAGCAGGAATTATTCCAAAAAAGAAAGCTGTTTGCGGGTTTTCTTTCAACCTTACTTCTCAAAGACACATGCTTGATTCATCTGTGTGACTGAAGATAATGAGGAAAAAAAGAGAATTTTGGGATCCTGATGCATTCTTGCTTTGATTCTTAGTGGAAGAATATAATGTAACATTTAATGATATTTCTCATATAAGTCTTAAGATCATCCTTATTCGCCATAAAAGCACACCTATTTTAACAATTTCTGGCACCGTAGGTCAACATTGTCTAGTAGTGGTGGCTGTTGGAGGGAAGGTGACATTCGCCTTCCTAGATGAGAATAGAGAAGACAGGAAGCATCCTGACACTATATGTCATGAGACAAGAGGGAAAGGAGCAAATCAAGAGGATGTATAAACCAGTCCTGTCCCTCTTTTCTCATCTTTCACCATAACTCAACTGAAGGAGAGGGGTTGAGCTGGGAGGGTATGTTTTTGGACTAAATTCTCACCCACCCTTGCTTCTTTTAAAAAGCAATTGAAAACTTGGTTCTTTCATTGTGCTTTTGAGTAATTACTCCCCATGACCAAAATTAACTTACATATTTTTTCTGCATCATTCTCGATTCTTATAATAAACTAGCTGTGCCCAGCCACACGTTGCTGTGGCGAAGTATGGTGGTATGTGAAATAAAGTATTGAGGAATTGGTTCTGGATTATCCAACACCAGTCTGCCTTTTAGTAGCCAATGTTTTTGTAGTCAGTGTTTTAAATTCATTGTGATATTTTGGTGGTAAATTTGTAAATACAGTAATTACTACATAGCATTACTGCGCATGGAACTACTTTTTCTGTCAAATTTGTTGTATAACATGATGCTTTGGTGCTTAATTTGTATAATGATGACCTAATTTGATGTTTAATCGGCTTTTCCTGAATCCCTTCTTATTATCCAACATATTCACTTATCCAACATTTTGCCGGCCTGTTTTTGTTGGATAAGTGAGACTGTACTATATATTTATAATCTGATATTCTCTGCTTAGAACTGGATTATATGAGGCCCCTTCTACACAGCTGGATAAAATGTACACTGAAGTGGATTATATGGCAGTGTGGAGTCAAGATAATCCAGTTCAAAGGAGATAATATAAGATTATAAATGGGTTACATAGCTGTGTGAAAGGGGCTTGTGTCTACACTGCCATATAATCCAGTTAAAATCAGATAATCTGTATTTTATAAGGCAGTGTGGAAGAGGCCTAAGTGAGGCCTAATTCTGCCTGTCCTCTGGGCTGAGTGGGTTGCTAGGAGACCAAGTGGGCGGAGCTTAGCCTTCTAATTGGCAGCAATTGGATAAAAACAATTATTCCTCTCCCTCTAATTAGGACTTTATTTTTCTTTTCTTTTTGTTGTATGAACATAGAGGCATGGATGAGGGGTTGTGCTGCCAAGTTTAGTGTTTCTGGGATGTGTAGTTTTGCTGTTTTGTCCTAGGCCGAAATTTCATTACCCTTTTATATATATAGATTGGACGTCTATCCCCACCCAACGGTCAAGAAATAGTTGCACTTTGTCCTCTGCCCTGAAGCACTTTATAACTTTACTATGCCACTTTAGTTCAATTTGACCACTCTATACTATCCCCCTCCACCATCCTGGTGGTTCATTGTATTTTATTTTACTTTTACCTACTTTATGTTTTAATGGGCTTTTATGCTTCATGTAATGTATTGTCATTTTACTGTGTTTTATTCATTGTAATATGTTTTAATTGTTGTACTTGTTTACTGATTTCGGGCCATTGTCCCGTGTTAGCCGCCTTGAGTCCCTTTTATCCAACATAAACGGGCCGGCAGAACGTTGGATAAGCGAATATGTTGGATAATAAGGAGAGATTAAGGAGAAGCCTATTAAACATCAAATTAGGTTATGATTTTACAAATTAAGTACCAAAACATCATGTTATACAACAAATTTGACAGAAAAAATAGTTCAGTACACAGTAATGCTATGTAGTAATTACTGTATTTACAAATTTAGCACCAAAATATCATGATTTATTGAAAACACTGACTACAAAAATGTGTTGGATAATCCAGAACATTGGATAAGTGAATGTTGGATAAGTGAGACTCTACTGTACTTACTTACTTGCTTACTTACTCTTGGACTAGGAACAATAGGTTCAAATTACAGAAGAGATTCCACCTGAACATTAGGAAGAACTTCCTGACGTTACAAGTTGCTCAACAGTGGACCACTCTACCTCGGACTGTGATGGAAACACCTTCCTTGGAAACTTTTAAATAGAGGTTGCATGGCCATCTGTCAAGGATACTTTGATTGTGCTTTTCCTATATGACAGGGGGTTGAACTAGATGGCCCATGTGGTCTCTTCCAACTCTATGATTCTATGAAAGGACATGAAAGATATCTGTATCACAAGATCATAATAAGGACAGCAGCTGGTATGTTTGTCAGTGAACAGGTTTCCTTGGAGCTATTTCAAAATTTTGCTTACTCTAAGACAATGTTCAGGGACAAAATTATTGAGCTTCAAGAAGAGAGAAATAATCCTCCTGCGAGTATCATTGTAATGAGGTCAGTCACATATTGATCTTGAAGAGACACTTTGGTAGTATGAGCCCTCAAGTCTCCCAAGTTCTCTTTTCACTCTGGAGAGAAATATTTCTCAGACTCCTTGCCTATTGACTCATCATAATAAGTCAAAAGTCAGATATATACATAGATATCCACCCACTCTTTTTCTTAGCAAAAAAATAATAATGAAAAACTCCAGATACTTTTTAAGTTGACAAAAAATAAGTTTCCATTGGGGGAGAAAAAAAGGAATTTCATTCTAACATTTCATACACACAAAATTTCTGGCCATGTTCCAGAAGTATTCTGTCCTGACGTTTCACCCACATCTATGGCAGGCATCCTCAGGGGTTGTGAGGTATAGAGAAACTAAGCAAGGAAGGTTTATATAAATCTGTGGAAAGTCCAGGGTGAGAGAAGAACTCTTGTCAGTTGGAGGCCAGTGTGAATGTTGTATTTAATCACCTTAATTAGCACCTTAATTATTCATACCTCACAACCTCTGAGGATGCCTGCCATAGATGTGGGTGAAACGTCAGGAGAGAATACTTCTGGAACATGGCCATACAGCCCGGAAAACATACAACAACCCTGTGATCCCGGCCATGAAAGCCTTCGACAACACATTTCATATCAATGTTCCAAACTACAGAGTCCAAAAAAGTATCCATCTTCCATTATCTCTGTCCAAACATTGTTGTTGAATCCATCTGAAGGACCCCAGATTGTGAAGCTTGGTTTAAAATGTGTTGCTTTTTCAAGTTGCCTATTTGCTCATACTTGTGTATAGCTTAAATATAACACTCATGATTTATTCCAAGATTCAGCCCTGTGGATTTTATCATACTACAATAGCAATAATAATAATAATCTAAAGGCTATAGAACAGTGGTTCCCAACCTGTGCTCTATGGATCACCAGTGTCCACAAGGACTAAAATATGGCCTGCAGCCTCACCATTACTACATCGCTGCAACGAGAGCAACTGGTCTCACAAAACCCTCTTCTAGTACTGAGGCAATGGGGATGTCAAGAAAGGAGAGACTGACTATCCATGAAAGGCGCCTCCTGACTGCTGCTTCTCCTCCTCCTCCTCCTCCCTTCCCCTGAGCACAGCCATTCTATGTGGTGCCTGGAAGCAGGGGTGCCTTGGTGTCATCTCTTTTAGTCCTGTTCCTAGGGTTATTTGGGATGCTGATTCAGAAAATTGCTTTGGCTAGACCACATCAGCTCTAGATTATTAAATATGGTTTTCTGTGAGTGAGCAGATGGCGACTATTGGATGGCATATGTTCTGTATCAGAAATTAGAGCTGATGTGGTCTATCCAATGCAATTTTCTAAATCAACACTCCAGATAACCAAACTGAATCTATAGTTGACCAAAAACAAATTCATAACCCTTTTGGTAATGTTGACGATTGGTGACTGGTCAAAAAAATGTTAGGAACCACTGCTATAGAAGATATTACTCAATAACAAAGCATACATAAAAACATAAGGAACAATGAATAAGTATGTTAAAGTTGTGTGTGCATTCCTTGTACCAACTGTAGATGCTTTTCGTACTCTTCTAAATTTCCTTCTGGAAAGAAATCTTTTTTATTATTCTTCTGTTTAAACCTGTCCCTCCTATGTTTTCTAGATAAACATCAGTTTCATATTATTATTGACACAACGACGTTGTATGACACAGCAAACAAGATAGATATGTTGGATTTCGTATCACAAAACCACAAGTCGAACACTTCCTAAGTGTCTATGACTGTGTGATGTATTTTCGGATGATGCGCGCAGATCCCAGTAGGGTGGCCTTTTGCAGTTGGCAGATCGTAATTTTGTCAATGCCTATTGTTTCCAAATGCCGGCTGAGATCTTTTGGCACGGCACCCAATCACCACTGGGACCACCTGTACTGGTTTCTGCCAGAGTCTTTGAAGTTCAATCTTGAGGTCCTGATAGCGGCTGAGTTTTTCCTGTTGTTTTTCATCAATGCGACTGTCACCTGGGATGGCAACATCAATGATCCAAACCTTTTTCCTTTCCACAACTGTGATGTCTGGTGTGTTGTGTTTCAGAACTTTGTCAGTCTGGATTCGGAAGTCCCACAGTATTATTATTATTATTATTATTATTATTATTATTATTATTATTATTATTATTATTATTCCCACAAACACTATATCAAAATGTATAAGAACTGGAATAACAACAGATTGGCACATAAAACAGAGCATAAAAACCCAGGGGAAATTAAATGTAGAGTAAGAAAGACAGCAGATCTGAGGCATCATACCTCTTTGAGAAGACATTTCTAGAGAGGGGTGCCAACAGCGAAGTCCTCTTTATAGACTCAACTCACAAGGCCGATCTAAACTGACAGCTACAGGACTGATATTAAAATGGATTATTTCCTCTACTTAATACTTAAGATTTTCAGCATCACAAACCCTGGAGGAGAAATATCCAGTTATGAATTGATTGCTCTGATATCTTGATCTAATTCTAATCTGAGCTTTTAATGAAAATAAATATTTGCGTAATTTCATAGACTCACATGCATATGTATGTCTGTTTATTGCCTTAAGAAAATAAAATAGTGTAGGCAGGCAAATTACTTGACACAAGAGAGAATGACCCACCGGGTGCCTTCAAGGAAAACTCTGCAATTACAGGTGTTTGTATGCCATGTTGTTTGCATGCAAAGCTTCCATGTGTTTTTACTGCTTGAACACAGCCTGAAATAAGCAAAAAATTAATATCCTTTTTGAAACAGCTACAGGAAAGGTGGGAAAGTACATGAATATGGTACCCTAAAAGAGGAAGTGATGGTCTAAAGTACAAAACACTTGAGATTTAAATATAATGAATTTCCGCACAGAAAATAAAATAGCAGGAAATTGTTAATCTTTGGAGCTCGCTGTTTTTCATGATAATTGATTTTGACAACAGGAAATAGCCTGCCCTGTACATCACAAAAGTTTGCTGTGCATATAAAGAACCCATTTGGAGGCTATTTGTGTTCATCTCGTTAATTCACTTTCTGCCTGTTAACTTCTAAGTAACGCTTTCAAGAAAGGGTGGAAAAGTCAAGCAAGGGAACAAATAAATTCAATAGAGTCTGAGAGCTGACGGGGAAAGGAATTAATTGCGTGGTTGTAAGTGAAGCACTGAGAACACTGTTTTGTGATGCAGATAATGACCAAGGTTGTTCCAAGCAAGGAATAAAACAACGAAGCCATTGTCCCTACTGCTGAAGCCATGTTCCAGGAGATCGATACTTTGAGCCACCAACCAAGCCATATGACTGTCCAGTTCTGACCCTTCCTGGGCTTGCTGCCAGTGCCTTTTCCCCTTACCAGAATAGCAAGGTGGAGCAGTAGCCTTTTTTTACTCTCTCTCTCTCTCTGTATAACTGGATAAGCCTGATGGATGATCAAACCAGGACTTACTTAATGTGTATTTATTGGTTCTGCTGGATCTTTCAGTTGCTTTCATACCATTGACCATGGTATCCATTTGGGATACCTCACCGGAATGAGTCTTAAAGTCACTGTTTTACATTGGTTGCATTCCTTCCTGGAATGGGAAGAATGCAGAAAGTGGTCCTGGGGGGCTCCTATTCAACTATTCCTTTAAGATTTTGTTTCATTCCACTATTTAATACATATGTGAGACAACTGGGAGGCCAGTTGTTCAGAGTTTTGGTGTGTGATGCCATCACTATGGAAATGACATCCTGCCCTATTGTGCTTTTTCATCTCAATCCAAGGAAGCTGTCTTGGAACCCATCTACACTGCCATAAATTGTAGTTTTAGAATGCACTTTAACTGCATTGAAGTGGATAATATGGTAGTGTAGACTCATGTAATCTAATGCAGCTGAACTGCATTATATGACAGTGTAGATGGGGCCTTGGTTGAAAGCCATTGTCTTCTAATGGAAATAACTGGGGCAAACAAAATGACAAATGATCCAGATGTGCCCTAGCCAACTAAAAGGCAAGTTAAGGAACAGGTTTCAAACTGTGTTAAATGGGGTTATACTGAAGACACAGATTTATAGTTTGTTTGTAGCCATGAACTCAGCTTTGAACCTAATGGTCCTGGTTTCTGTGGTAGCCAGGAATATTTTTGCACATTTAGGGCTTGTGCGTCAACTACATCCATGCTTTAAGACACTGGATCTTAGAATCATAGAATCGTAGAGTTGGAAGAGACTTCATGGGCCATCCAGGCCAACCCCCTGCAAGAAGCAGGAAATCGCATTCAAAGCACCCCCGACAGATGGCCATCCAGCCTCTGCTTAAAAGCCTCCAAAGAAGGAGCCTCCACCACAGCAGAGAGTGGCAGAGAGTTCCACTGCCAAACAGCCCTCACAGTGAGGAAGTTCTTCCTGATGTTCAGTGGAATCTCCTTTCCTGTAGTTTGAAGCCATTGTTCCGTGTCCTAGTCTTCAGGGCAGCAGAAAACAAGCTCGCTCCCTCCTCCCTATGACTTCCCTTCATGTATTTGTACATGGCTATCATGTCTCCTCTCAGCCTTCTCTTCTGCAGGCTAAAGATACCCAGCTCTATAAGCCGCTCCTCATAGGGTTTGTTCTCCAGACCCTTGATCATTTTAGTCGCCCTCCTCTGGACGCTTTCCAGCTTGTCAACATCTCCCTTCATCTGCGGTGCCCAGAATTGGACACAGTGTGATTCCAGGTGTGGTCTGACCAAGGCAGAATAGAGGGGAGGATGACTTCCCTAGATCTAGATGCTATACCCCTGTTTATGCAGGCCAGAATCCCATTGGCTTTTTTCACCGCCACATCACATTGTTGGCTCATGTTTAACTTGTTGTCCACAAGGACTCCAAGATCTGCTGTCAAGCCAGGCGTCCCCCATTCTGTATCTTTGCATTCCATTTTTTCTGCCGAAGTGAAGTATCTTGCATTTGTCCCTGTTGAACTTCATTTTGTTATTTTCGGCCCATCTCTCTAATCTGTTAAGATCGTTTTGAATTCTGCTCATGTCTTCTGCAGTGTTGGCTATCCCTCCCAGTTTGGTGTCATCTGCAAACTTGATGATCATGCCTTCTAACCCTTCGTCTAAGTCATTAATAAAGATGTTGAACAGAACCGGGCCCAAGACGGAACCCTGCGACACTCCACTTGTGACTTCTTTCCAAGATGACTTCTATCCGAGACCTACTTGCCTTCCGGAAAGCCTGAAAAACCTTGCTCTTCCGACAAGCTTTCAATGGGTGAAAAACTCGGGGCTATGTCTGTTTTTATTGTTGCTTTTATTGTTGTTTTTTATTGTTTTTATTGTTATTTTAAAGCTAAGTGTATTGTTTTAATCTATTTCTGTAAACTGCTCCGAGCCAAACTTGGAGTAGCGGTATACAAGTCTAATAAATAAATAATAAATAAAAAATAAAGATGAAGACGACGCACTAGTGAGCACCATTTGGGTTCGTTTGCTTAACCAATTACAGATCCACCTAACCGTAGTTTTGTCTAGCCCACATTTGACTAACTTGTTTGCCAGAAGGTCATGGGAGACCTTGTCGAGGGCCTTACTGAAATCCAGATACGCTACATTCATGGCGTTCCCAGCATCTACCCAGCTTGTAACTTTATCAAAAAAAGAGATCAGATTAGTCTGGCATGATTTGTTTTTGGTAAATCCGTGTTGACTATTAGCAATGACCGCATTTGTTTCTAAGTGTTCGCAGACCACTTCCTTAATGATCTTTTCCAGAATCTTGCCTGGTATCGATGTGAGGCTGACCGGACGGTAATTGTTTGGGTCGTTCTTTTTTCCCTTCTTGAAGATAGGGACCACATTCGCCCTCCTCCAATCTGCTGGGACTTCTCCCGTTCTCCAAGAACTCTCAAAAATGATTGCTAGTGGTTCCAAAATAACTTCCGTTAGTTCCTTCAATACTCTTGGGTGTAGTTGATCCGGCCCTGGAGACTTGAATTCATTTAGAACAGCCAGGTGTTCCTGGATGACTTCTTTCCCGATTTGGGGTTGGATTTCCCCCAATCCTTCATCCACTCCATGTTGCTGAGGTTGAGGCTGGTTTTCTTTTTGTGAGAAGACTGAGGCAAAGAAGGCATTGAATAGTTCTGCCTTTTCCCTATCCCCTGTCAGAATTTCCTCATCTTCTCCTCGCAGAGGCCCTATTGCCTCCTTGTTCCTCCTATTCCTACCGACATAAGCAAAGAAGCCCTTTTTATTGTTTTTAATGTCTCTGGCAAGCCTGAGCTCGTTTTGCGCTTTAGCCTTGCGAACCTTTTCCCTACAGGAGTTGGCTATTTGTTTGAATTCTTCTTTGGTGATTTCTCCCCTTTTCCACTTCTTGTGCATGTCTTTATTCTTGTTTTTATTCTTTGTTTGTCTACAAGGCAAGTGAGGAATTTGTTGGACTTTGTACTCTTGGCCGAGTTTGTTTTCCAACAGATATCAGGATAGTTGAAATCACTCGTGACTACTATATCTCTTCTTTGTGCCTGTTTGGTCAGCTGCTGACAGAAGGCTTCATCAAGTTCATCATCCTGGTTTGGAGGTCTGTAATAGACACCCACGACGAGATCATTTTGAGTCCCAGTTCCCTTGATTCCTATCCAGATGCTTTCAAGTTGGTTTCCCAGATTGCCGTCTTGCATCTCTTCTGCAACGTAATTGTTTTTTTACACTTCCCGCAGTGTTACATCACTGACCTTGAAATATAATACATCTCTCCATGGGCTTCCACTTGTACAAATGGATTGTTTTCTTCTGGCATGATCTATAAGTTCTACAGCCTGACCTTTTCCTTGGTGCTTTTTGGCTGCTCTAGATTATCCTTCAGCATTCTAACTCATCCTCCAAAACTAGTTCTTCCAACAAAGTTGTGACTGAACTAGGAATATTTACAAATTCCTATACAAAATGACTTGAACCACAAATGTTTGTTTGATTTTACTGTCATTAAAATATTTTTTAAAGATTAGTCTACAATAATAAATGTAATTTTATGAACTTCTGCAAACCTAAAGAATGGCTATCAAGATATATAGCAATTCACTCTTTTGTAAGGCGGAGTGGTTCTTCTTGCTTTCAGACCCATAGACATCCAGCCAGGCTGTATTAAACATATGAGTGCTCTGAATGTGCAGATTGGTATTTAGATATTAGTGAGCATTGTTTGGGTAAATACATTATTTGGTAAATAGACATTTGTAATACCAAACAGAACCCTGGTGAGTGCAGACACATTTAATTTTTCTTCCGAGACACATTCACACAAATTAGATTTGGTCCATAATTAATTTCTGTGCCAACAGATAATGCCCCTTCCATCAAGACAGTTCCTAAACCTTTAATCATAGCTTATAAATTCATAACTAGGAACGGAAATCTTCTCTGATGCTTACATAAAAATGGTTAATTGTGGTAATGAATCTTTTATTGAGGACATTAAAAATATTTGATGTTTGTTTGACTTGGATATTTTAATCAAAGAGAGTTTTGAACCCCGGGAAACGGACTTGTGGTAAGCAGATTTATTGCTTTCTCAGATGATAACTTAGATACCCACTGTAAAGTTCTGAAAGACCAGCATCACAGTATGCAGTCCTTTGAAAATGCAGGGCAAGGTTCATGATGTGCATCTTTTTGCATCCGATTGCACTCCATTTCACATCCACAACTGTGTGAATGTGTTGAATACATGAGCATTTATTACCATTCTGTACTCAACAACTTAGCAAATAGTCATCCAGAAAGCTTCTTCAGCAGTTGAACACTATACAGGGAAGGCCTTATCTAGAGAGGCAGAGCTGACAACCAAATCCAATCTATATCAAGGGAGTTTACTATTCTGAGCCAAGCTGTGCTAGAACCTAGTTCTAGAGTCTTGATTCAGTGGGACCTGAATTGCCCCCATTTGATTTATACTATTAACCTGACCCTATTAACAACTGTAGACCACATCCTGCACCACTCATTTCAGATGATCCGCTAGCAAGAATACTTAAGAATACCCAATCCAGTAGAGAGAAAGGCCTCTTGAGATATGTGGATGTAACTACAATATGTTACTACAGCATGAGCATGATGTGTGTAGTCTCTCTTCTTGTAAATGGATGCCAGCAGCTATCATGTGCCTTTACACATGGAAGGAAAGGGTAGTACCTCCAGAAATTATCTGGGTCAAGGAGAAACCCCCATTTCCCCCCCAGTAAATGGATCAGCTTCCTGAAATGCTCTGCTGCATTAGGATGGCTTTTCATTTAATCGAAGACTATCTTGATCTGCCCTTTGTCTCTGTCCCCTTTTATAAATAGATGCCTGGTGTGATGTTGCAACAATCTCAGGTTGTAGCTGAACAAAAAGGGCTGTTAGCTTTGTTAATGACACCAATTAGACAATGTAAATATTGTTTGCAGCTCTCAGCTATCCTGAAGGTCAATAGGATTGGATCAAGAAAATCAATAGCTACAGGTCTATCAAGACAGCTTTGAATGTAAAATAAGTTGTCATGGGAAGTTTGCTTTGAACAGGAGATTTTATGGGCATTTTAAAGTAGGTATGGGCAGTACCATAAAGTCTAATTTGATATAAAGAGTTAGTGTTCAAGTTAGTGTACCAGTTCTGTGAAGGCAATTTCTATAGAAGAACATCAAAACCATTGAGAAAGATTTTGATGAGAATGCTGGGTGTTGCAGTTCAATCCATCTTGGAGAGACTCGTTATTTTTTTTAAAAAATAATTTTTATTGAACTTTTGCTTATACATAGCAGTGATCCAGGGGGGAAGAAACTAAGGGAAAAGATTGTGCGGAAAAGTTTTTGAGGGAGGGAAGTGGGTAGGTTTAGGGAGGGGGGGGCAAAGAAGAGAAAAGAAAAAAAAGGGGGGGGAGGGAAAAGAGGGGTAGGGATAAGTTGAGGAGGGTAGGATAAGGGGGCCAGGGAAGGAATGTTGCCTAAAGTTTTTTTTTTTGGGGGGGGGGGTGGGGAGTTGGGTGACTTCCGTTCTTCTCTTCCAATATGGCATCTTCTCTCTTCAATCATATTCTTTTTTAAGATACTCGTCGAAATCTTCCCAGTTTGTTCTTTTCATGGCCTTACCGGAATTACTCTTCATCCAAAAAGTTAAAATGTCCATATCTCTTATTTCTATAATTTTATTTAACCATTGGTCTTTAGTGGGGGGTTCTTCCGATTTCCAGTGTTTCGCCAAAATTATCCTCGCTGCCGTTATAAAATAAGTAAAAAGTTTATCTTTATTTGTCTCCATTTTGATTTCAGAATCATACAACCCTAACAGGAGGAGTTCTGGTTTAAAAATCATTTTTAGTTTAAGAATCTTATTGCATTCTGAGTGTATTGTTTTCCAAAACTTTTCATTTTTTTTACAGCTCCACCACATATGTAGGTAGGAGCCCACTTGGTCTTTGCATTTCCAACATTTATTACTAACATTTTTATACATTAAGTTCAATTTTTTTGGTGTCAAGTACCACCTGTGTACTATTTTTAACCAATTCTCCTTTAGATCTGAGGCGTATGTATATTTCATTTTTTTTTCCATATTGATTCCCATTCTTCTATGTTTATAGGCCTCCCTATATTTTTGGCCCATTGTATCATTGATTTAGTGACTTCTTCTCTTTCGGTAACCCAATCTAATAATTTTTTATAGAGGATAGTTATACTTTTCTCCTTCACTTGCAGGAATTTGTCCCAAAAACCACTTTCTTGATTGAACCCTACTTGTCTATCTTTTTTGTAGAATTCCTTAATTTGAATATATTGAAACCACGAGACGTTTTTATAATTATTTTGTATCTCTTCCATGCTTTTTACAAAGGGCTCTTCATCTCTGTTATTTAATCCACCCAAAGATCTCCTTGTATGTTGGCCAGATTGTCCAGCCTAAGAGCCTTCTTTGGTTTGCCTCGAGGGGCGATAGCCACAATGGAGTTTTTGTGTAGAAATAATTTTTATATTTAATCCAAACTTTTAACAGGGCTGAGCGAATAAAATGGTTTCCAAAATTTTTTTCTACTTTCATCATATCATACCACATATATCCATGCCACCCCCTTCTTAAATCAAATCCCTCTATGGTAAGTATTTTTTCTTTTTTAAGGGTTACCCATTCTTTCACCCACTCCAAAGAACAGGCCTCGTAATATAGTCGTAGATCAGGGAGACCGAAACCGCCTTTTAGTTTGGGAGTGATCATAATTGAGTATTTGATTCGAGGTTTTCTGTTCTTCCAAATAAATTTGGATATATCTTTATTCCAATCTTTGAATATTTTTGTATTTCTTATAATTGGGACATTTTGAAAAAGATATAATAATTTAGGAAGTATGTTCATTTTGATTACCGCTATTCGCCCTAGTAATGATAAATTTAGATTTTGCCAATTTTTGAGGTCTTTTTTTATTTCATTCCATTTGGCTAAGTAATTTAGTTCCAGGAGTTGGTTGTTCTTTGCAGAAATCCAGATCCCCAGATATTTAATTTTTGTTGCTATTTCTAGTCCTGAGATTTTGTGTAGATTTTCTTGTTTTTTCTTAGTCATGTTCTTGGTTAGAATTTTTGTTTTCCTTTTATTTAATTTGAAACCTGCCACTTTGCCGAATTCCTCAATTTTTTCTAGCCAATTGTTTAACTCTCTTTGTGGGTCTTCTACTATACAGATTATATCATCTGCAAAGGCTCTTATTTTTATTTCTTGTTTATCCAATTTTGTCCCATGTAAGTTTTTATCCTTTTTTATGGCTTTAAGTAGTATTTCTAGGGCAAAAATAAATAACAGCGGAGATAAAGGACAACCTTGTCTAGTTCCTTTTTCGATGTGGAATTCTTCTGATGTCAGGCCATTAATACTAACTCTAGCTTTTTGTTGGTCATAGATGGCGTTAATAGCGTTTTGAAATTGCCACCCTAATTTGAAAAATTCCCAATTTAGGTTGTCAAATGCCTTCTCGGCGTCTATTGAGACAAGTCCTAGCTCTTTTTGAGGGTTTGATTCATAATATTCTATTATATCCAATATGATTCTTACGTTATCTTTTGTACTTCTGTTTTTCAGAAATCCCGTTTGGTCCTCGGAAATCCAATCGTTTAAAAACTCTTTAAATCTATTTGCCAGAACTTTTGTGTAAATTTTATAATCTATATTGAGTAAGGATATAGGCCGATAGTTGCTGATCTCTTGTGCTTCTGTTCCTTCCTTGTGTATCATAATTATTTCAGCCTCCTTCCAAGATTCAGGGATTTTTTTCAAGTTTAACGCCTGATTCATTATTTTTTTCAAATATTGTATTATTTCCTCTTGTACTATTTTATAAAATTCTCCTGTGAAGCCATCTGGGCCTGGTGATTTATTTACTTTAAGATCTTTTATTGCTTTTTTATTTCCTCCTCTGTAATTTCCTTATTTAGTCCAAGTCTCTGGTCTTCCGTTATTTTTGGTAGCTTTTGTTCTCCTAAGTACTTTACAATGTTTTCCTGACCTATGAAATCCTTTGAGTACAAATTTTTATAAAAGATTTTAAATTCCTCCTTTATTTCCTCGTCTTTAATTATCTCTCTATCTCCTACCTTTATTTTAGCTATGTGTTTATTTTGTTTCCTCTTTCTTATCATTCGAGCCAGCCACCTACCTGGCTTATTGGCATTTTCGAACGTTTGTTGTTTCGCCCATTTTAACCGATTGGCTAGTCTCTCTATTTCCCAAGTATTTTTTTGTTTTTTTCATAATTCTAATTTCCTTTTTGTCAATTGATTTTTGGGATTTTGTTTAAGTTTCTTTTCCTCTGAATCAATTTGTTTAACCAAGTCGTTTATTTCTTGGTTCCTTCTTTTATTTTTACTTGCGCTTAGTTGAATTAAATCTCCTCTGATTACAGCCTTATAGGCATCCCAGATTATTTGTGGGCTCACCTCAGGGGTATCGTTTAATTTAAAAAATTCCTTTGATTTAATTTTTATTCTATCTATATCTTTCTCTAATTTTATTAAATTATCATTTAGTCTCCATTTTCTCTTATGGTTTTTATGATTTATTACCATAACAAGTGGACAATGGTCCGAAAGGTCTCTTGATAATATTTTAATTTTGTCTATTTTGGTTAACAATGTTTTGGTCACCCAAATCATATCGATTCTTGACCATTGATGATGTCTGCTAGAAAGATGGGTATAGTCTTTTTGATTAGGATTAAGTTCCCTCCATGTGTCTATCAGGTCAAATTCTTCCTTAAATCTTATGAACATTTTTGGCAGGGTACTGAATTCTTTTTTCCTCTTTTGATTATAGGTTTTGTCTAATTTATTGTCTAGCACCCCATTGTAATCTCCGAAAATCATGATGTGATCAAAATCTATCTGATTGATATTTTCCCAAACAAATTTTATAAATTTCGTTTTTGGGCCGTTTGGTACGTATATATTACATAGAAGGATTTTCTCATCTCCAATCTCTATCATTACCCCTATCACTCTTCCTTCATTGTCCTTGAATTTTTCCAACGGCTTAAATTTGGTGTCTATATATAGTGCAACTCCTCTTTTTTTCTTAATATCCGAGGAGTAATATACCTGTCCTAATGAGTCGTTTACCAAATATTTTACATGTTTTTTTGCTATGTGTGTCTCCTGTAGGGCTGTAATATTATATTTTTCTTTCCATAATTTACTAAATAATCTTTTCCTTTTGGATGGCGAGTTCAGACCGTTAATATTGTTTGAAAAACATTTTATTGTTTGGGTAAAATCATTCATCGATTGGGCTGTCATCAATTGGGCTGTCATCGTCCTCTTCATCATCTGCCTCTGAAGATGGGGCTGCTTTGTCCGTCTTGTCTTTCCGTCTTAGGTTTTCCTCGATTTCTTTTGGTGAGTCAAATCTTCTCTTTTTTGGATTTTTTGGATTGAGCACTTTCTCCTTATTTGGTGATACTGACTCTGGATCTATATCTCTCTTAAGTTTCCTGTAAAAGTCCCTGGCTTTATCTTCTGATGTCAGCCAGAATTTCTCTCCTTTATAAGTTGTCATAATCCCCTCGAATTTTTCCCACCTAAATCTGATGTTCAGCTTTTTCAATTCATCTGTGAGAAAATAGTATCTCCTTCTTCTATTCATTATTGATGCGGGGATTTCCTTCATTATTGCTACTCTTCTTTGTTTATAGTAGGGTGGGTTGGTCAGATTACTTTTTAATATTTCATCCCTGGTATTTTTCTTGATAAAGCGGACAATTACATCTCTTATTGATTGGTTCTTCTTTGCGTAGTTAGTTTGTATTCTATAGACCCGATCAATTTGAGAATCGGCCTCTAGTTCCGAACATTGGAGAATTTTGGCGATCAATTGTGACACCACCGTTCTAATATTTTCTTTAGAATCTTCTTCAATATTTCTGAATCTCAATTGAAATTCTGATTCTTGTTGTTCACATTTTTCTTGTATTTTTTCTAATTTTTGATTTTTGGATTCTAAGCTTTCCAGTTTCTTTTGCATTTTACTTTGGGTCTTTTCTGTTTTCTTATTGTCCATTTTCAGTTCTTTTATATCTTTTGTGTTATTAATCGTTTCCGCTTTTATTTCCTGAATTTCTTTTGTATTATTGAGCATTTCATTTCTTAGGGAGCTGAGTTCTTCCTTTAGATCTTTCATATCTTCTTGTAGCAATTTCTGTTGTTGATCCTGCTTAGCAGCGATGGCTTGTACCTCCTTTTGGATCATGTCTTGCTTAGCTGAGATCGATTGAATCTCCTTCATTAGATCCCTTAGATTTATCTCATCATTCAGCGATCCTCTGCGTAACATAGATTTGTTGTCTTTTGGGTCTTTTTCCATTTTCCACTTTGCTATTATCATTATTTCCTTTGAAATCCCAGGGATTAACACTCTCTTGGTGCTACTTTGTTATCTGTTGAAATCTTAGTTGATTAATTAATCGAATAGTTCATAAATGCAGATAAACATTTAATTTAAATACTAACAGTCTTCCCCTTCCCTGAAACAATTAATCTGAATAGCAATTACCTGATTGTTTAAGTTCTTAATTAATTAATTGTTTGTAGTTAATTTAATGCCCAAAATTTAAATTAAATACCTTTAATTGTTTTCTATGTGGACAAAGGAGAGAGAAAAAAGAAAAAGAAAAAAAACACAGCAAGGGGGGGGGGACCGCTGGCTTCCACCTCTGAAGGGGTCCCCTTCTTCTTCTTTCTTCCTCCTGCCTTCCTTCTCCTCTCCTCTCTCCCTCCTTTCTTCTCAATTGAGTTTTCTCACTTTATTTAATTATTCTTGAGAAATATATTGTCTCACCTTCATTGGTATCTTGCCTTAATTCTCTTGTAGGCTCTCTATTGGGTTGTCCGATCCGATGCTGTCTTCTCACACGTCTCAGTCCTTAATGTTCTTCAGACTCTCCTGTCTATTTTTTTTTGTGCTGTGTACTATAACTCGCTGCTCCACAATGTCGGGTTCTTCAGTTACAGCTTCTAGCGTCCAAAAATTGATACGCTTCCCCGCAGTCTCATCCAGGTCCGTCTCTTCCTGTTCTTCTATCCTTCTTTTAGTCTCTCTGGTATGTGTTTCTGAATGGGTGTCCGTGGAGCAGCACTTCCTGTTTTTTCTTCTTCCTCCTTTTGGTAATGCCCCTCCTTCAGTAAGCTTGCCCCTCCTCCTTACACATCGCCACTTCCGTCCATTTGCTCACATACCCACACAGCGTCGTAGACAAAACATGCCAAGGACTTCAAAACATGCCGAGGGCTTCAAGGTCGGAGTGGCTTTTGTTTAGTGGAAGGGGATATTGTTTATAATGTCTTTGCTGGCCGTGCCTTCTCTACTAACCGACCTGGGACTCGATGTTCAAACTAAGCTATCTATTCTTGTAGCTTTCCCGTTTCAAACAACTAACAAATTAAACTAAATCTTGCAGTAAAAAAAGGGACAGTGAAAATAAGTCTTGAGGCTTGAGTTTATCTTGACGGATATTGGCAGGAGAACCAACAGGGGAGATTTTGGGGGGATAGTCCGCGCGTTCATATATTTTCCTGACTCAGTCTCCCCCGAATCTTTGCCCTGCCCTTAGTCCCCCAAGTCCTAGCTTAGCCAGAGAAATGAAAATAAAGCATTTATCAACTCACGATTTTCGTTCTCATTCTTAGTTCTCCGTAGTTTTCCTTGGAAGCTAAGAACAATTTTTTTTATTCTTGCCGTCTGCCCCCTCTCAGGCGGCTTTCTGCTTGAATCTTTAGTCTTTGTGAGCGAAGCGTACGGCTTGTGCAGGATCCCCTGCTTCCCGTGCCGCGCCTTGCTGTCCGGATCTTCCCGGACCCTCTCAGCCACCCACTCTTGGGGAATGGGCGCCTGCTGGGGCCATCGGGTTCTCCAGCCGACCTTGCAACTCCTCCCGTTTCTATCCGCGGTAAGGAGGGGAGAGCTAGGCTCTTCCCAGGCGCGACATTCGGGTGGTCACCAGGAGCACTGGTGATCCATGTCCGTCGCCATTTGTCGCTCACCGGAAGTCCGGAGAGACTCGTTATGCAATTGATTTCATATTGTCGTAGCCTGGAAGAGAAAATAACGGAGAGACTCGTTATTTTCTCTTCCAGGCTACGACAATATGAAATCAATTGCATTTTATCCTGAAATGTTAACTTATCCCTAAAATTTACAGATGGAAAATCTGTAAATACAGGGAGGTGACTCTAATTCATTTTTCATGTTTTCCGGTTTTGGAATTTTCACACTTAATATTTTTCCTGAACTAAAGAGTTCAGGAAACAATGCTTTTTCATGACCTAAACTATTTCCTTAGGCTTGAAGAGAAATAAATGAATAAACAGAAACCAGACTCTTCCAGGTTTGTTATTGCACACATACACACCCCATAAATGAAATGAATTTGTGTCTATCCTCCTTGCCCCTTGCAATCTCAAAATAGAAGCAAAAATAAATAGTGCAGAATGTGAGCCAGACAGATAACTACCTTCAAAATATTTCATCTGATATAATCAAAAGCCATATAGTGATTTAGTAGGAAAGAAGAGCTCATATTGATTCTTCTTGCCAGCTAGTATTTGGTCCAGCAGTAACTTATCTGATATGCAAGGGTGTAGTATTTCCACTACTAAGAACACTTTCTTACTGATGGCTGGTTCCATAATTCATCTGTCAGTGATAGTTGGGGGAGTTGCCACATATTTTGTGAGCTCAGGACAATAGTTTTCAAACTTCAGTCCTTGAGGAGTGTTTTACACATTAATTTGTCTGCTGAGCTGTTCCACTGTTGAAATATTCTTGGATGAATTCTAGTTTGCACAATCAATATAGACAGGGTTTTGATCAGCCCTGTTAAATGTTCATATTATAGACAGGACTAACCCCATACCTTGTCTTGTGGCAATTTGCTTTTAAAGGAAGGATATAATTTTGGTCCCAGTCTTGGGAGAAAGGCAGAATATCATAGTAGCAATCTTATTTGGATAAAATAAGGAGGCAACAGGATGGATTTTGGATTTTCTTCATGGTCATTTTAGAAACAATTTCATCCATAATTTGACCACTGCTTTAGAGGATGTGAGTGTGTCCATTAGGGTTGTGCATTTATATGAAATTACTTACCGTTTCTGTTTGTTCCATTCCTATGGCCTCACTTCTGTTTCTGTCCACTGCTGACAGAAGTGGATGCCTATACAAATGGGCTTTTCCATCCAAAGTCCAAAAAAAAAAACCTGTACAAGGAGATGTGGTTTGCTAGATAGTCTGGGTCTGAGCCGTTTGTATTACATAGTGTAATAGGTGTGGAATAATTTCTTTGTGTTTTGCATTAAGAATTTCTTGGGAATTATGGTGATGGAGTTCTGACTCTTAGATGTAGTTATTTTGGCTGTTGTTCCCGCTGGGTAATTTGATTCATGATGCAAATTAGCAATTATTGAGTAGAGATAAGATATACAAAGGTGGCTAATTCTGACATGTGGAAGACCATAAAATAAGCCCATGCCACCGGAATGAGTGCAGTTCCAGGCTCCAATTCAGCATGTTACTCACTATAAAAATGCTATATATTTTTATGAGCACAGAGTGTTATGTATTATGTTGATCATTAATATGGTCCAAAATCTTCACCTTTTGCCCATGCATTTGCTTAACACAAATAGGAATGTGAGTGGCGTGCAGATGTATTTTTTCCTCCTTTCCTTGTCATTGTTAATCTTTTAAAAGAGACATAACAGTATAGCTAGTACAGTACAAAATAAATTCTTTTTTAAAAGGCAAACTTATCCTGTCGGAGAAACTGAATATTCTTTTTTTTTAACCAAAAAATAAGCTCTCGAGTGAGAGACCTTTACTGAGACAGCTGTATTCTCCTGTGGCGAAAAATGAAAGAAAGATGAAGAGTGGGTTTTTTTTTCCCCATTGAGTTTCTAGCATCTGCTTTGCCCTTTCATTTGTCCTTCCACTTTTACAAAAGAAAGTTACATCTCCAGAAGAAGCGAGGCTTTTGGCAGATGGTCCTCTTCTGTTCCGGGTTCTCCAGGAGATGGAAATCTAACAAAAGAAAGTGGTCATTACTGCAGGCGATTTAAATATCTCTTGAACGTATCACCCTCTGAAAAACATCACTGCAAAGCTGAAGCCAAGTTATACCTGCCTTGCCACAAAGTACTTCTGCAGATTCTCAGGAAGAGCAGGGATGTGATTTTTTTGCAACATTGAGTAGTCCATGTGTTGGTTCAGATCTTCTTACTTGTCAAGTGGGACAAATCAAAGTGTTGGATTATTGTCCAAATCTGACATTTACCATGTTTTTTGAGCTGTATCTTTTGTGACTTCCCAATGTTTAGCTGTTTGCCTTCCCGCTTTTTTAAAATGTTCTACTTTCCACCTGCTCTTTCCAGTTGTCTCATGCTCTGAATGAGTATTGGGGCAATTTGACACCATTTAACTACAATGGCTTAATGCTATAAGATCCTGGGAGCTGTAATTTGGTGAGGCACCAGAAGTCTTTGGCATTAATTCTACAGTAGATGCATCTGATTGGTCTTGAGCAAGTTGTAATTTCTCAGCCTCAGAGGAAGGCAATGGCAAGCCTCCTCTGAATAGATCTTGTGAAGAAAACCTTAGCAATACAATGTTCCCTCACTTATCACTGGGGTTAGGTTCCAGGACCACCCACAATAAGTGAAAATTCACGAAGTAGGGATGTTATATTTATTTTAATATTTATACATTGTTTTACTAGTTATACACTATTTTAAGTCTTTATCAACCGTTCTTGTGTTGATAAATCGCCTCCTTCTCCTCCCGTTGCCACTTGGGCTCCTTTTCTCTCCCTTCGGCTTCTCCTTCCTCCCTTTCTTAGGCTGTAAATTGTAATTTTTATGGTTTATAATAGTCTTTTAGAGTTTATTAAAAACCGCAAAACAGCAAATCTGCAAAAAGTGAACCATGAAGTAGTGAGGGAACACTGTAGTGTGTGACATATAGCAACAAAACACTCAATCCTAAATTCAATTTTAGTTTCATTTAGCAACAAAGTGATCAATAATTCATTTCATGGCAGGGGGTTGGATTGGGTGGCTCTCGTGGTCTCTTCCAATGCTATGATTCTATGAGTCTACAAATCTACTCTATTTGAGACAACAATTGGTTTATATTTGGATTTGAGTCATTTCCCTTATTTGTTTTAACTGAAGCCTCACTGACACTTTTTGTAAAAGACAGAAAACAATACAAACCAATGAAAGATTTATTAAGGCTAAAGCAAATTTCTAATAGTGTGATGTCTCAGGGACCTTTGCCCCATGACCCCGCAGCCATCATAGATCAAACTGAAGAGGATTTGGGCTTTTTTCCATCTCAGCAAGATTCTGTTCCATTCCAGATGTCTCCTGTTGACATTTTCATGCCAGAGCCAATTAGGGACGCCCTTGAAACAGAGCCTGTTTCTCCGGAAAGCTTGGTGTTTGATAGGAAGGCTTTTCTCAAAACACATCGCTCCCAAAAGCAGTTTTTAAGGTGAAGCGTGAGATTAGCGGAGAGAGACGATTGTGACTAAACCGTTTCCCTTGGGAAGTTTCGGGGAGGCAGGCATCTGGTACGATGTTGAAACAGCTCCGCTCTCTGGGAACATTTGGGGAGTCAAACACCTGCTTGGGGGGAGTTCTTGAACTTCCATAAAAGTTCTGCACTGAGCTTTCCCTATTGCGGTGTCAACGTGACTATTCAAAGAAGAACATCGTCTCTTGTTCCTGAGCTTCCAAGCGGCCCTCTGGTGCACTTACTCACGAGTAGACCGGGAGTTGCGTTCCAATCCTGGTCAAGTTTGGACTGCGTTTCAGATCCACCACGAAATACCTTGCCTAGCCTTGAATCCTTGTTCTGAACTTTACTTCAAGAATCTCTCTGTGAAACCTTGCTCTTTCCCCACTCAGTTTTTCTTGGTTTACGTCTGAAAAATATCTACCATACTATAATTAGACTATGGAAACCAACGCAATGGCTGTACAGTCAAGGCAGCTTCCAAAAGAATTGGAGAATTCTCTTCTGTTACCCTCCCCCTTGCAAGGCAATGTCAAGATTTATGAAGTAAGCTGAAGTCTTTATTTCTTAACAGCCTCCTGGGTAACAGGTGCAAACGAGAGCAACCCCGCACTCTTGAGAACACATGATAAATGGTGGTACCTATCAATGGTTTGACCTCATTCACTCAGCTTGCTTGTAAGGAAGGTGCAGCTGCAAATTACCTTGCTGACTCTAGCTCTGTGTGCTGAATGCAGGGCCAATAGCTGACAGCATGCGTTTCCTTCGATGCCTTGTTGTTCCACAGAATGCTTTGAAAGAGTCTTTCACACAGAGACATCAACAAGGCATTCTTTCAGTGATTTCCTTTGTTCACAAAGTCACAAACAAAAGTCTGGGAACATAATGTTTTCTCCGAGGACTTCATCACATCATGCTGATATCCTGCACCTTGACAGTGCCTTTCACACTTAGAAATGTCATGCAGCTGCAATATTTCGGCAGGTCGCTGTCCTGTGGCCACACTTGCGCTTAAGAATCTGACTCACCCCCCCCCCCCCAAACACCATAGTTCTGTCACTCCAGTATTTTTAAAACTTATTTCATTAAAGTACTTTAGAATTTCAACAATATATGTATACAGTGTTCCCTCACTACTTCGCGGTTCACTTTTCGCGGATTCGCTGCTTTGCGGTTTTTCAATAAACTCTAAAATAATATTATAAATCATAAAAAGTACCTCTTGTGAACAGGTTGTGAAACAGTGAAAATAAGCAGATAATTCAGGTGTATTTCAAGGGATTCTGGAACTTGTGCTAAATAGAAAACTAACTAAGCATATTTATGGAGAAATTGTTATATTCCTGGGAATATCTGAATAAGCATGGAGATCTCTCGGATATCTTACTGGAGTGCTTTACTGGAAAAGCAGGGAGCTAGACTGTTTAATTGATGACCTCTGGAACAATAGATAGTATAATTAGAAAAGGATGGACTCAACACTGGTACTTTCATTAAGACATCTTAGTCTATATATTTGTAGAAATGCTCTGACTCACTGCCTGCATATTATAATTTATTATGCTTTATTTTATTTAATAAAAGAACATTCTTAAAATAAAAAAGTGATACAACAGACCATAGGATAATTCTGCCTGAAATGCAGGCTTTTATATTCTACCATCTAAGGACATACATTAAAAAGTATTTTTAATGTACTAAAAAGCAAATATATACTATTCTAGGAGTAAGAACATGATTTAGTACTAGCCTTAATGAAATATAGATGATCATAAATGCACGTTATATTATTCTTCTATATCTCTCTGTTAACCAAATGATGACATACTGCTTGGAAATGCTATTATTATTATTACTACTACTGCTAGTATTATTATTATTATTATTATTATTATTATTATTATTATTATTATTATTTCCAACTGTCTTACTGGAACAACAATGATTGTTTAGTTTAACAGTTTTTGGCAGTTCTTTGTTAGAGCATTTCCAATGTCAGCTGCTTCTAACCTAGTGATTTTATTCAAAGTGTTTAATGCCAGTGCTAATGCTTTTTGCTTTTGCTTTTTGGTGTGTTTCTTTGCCAAGTACTTTTGCATTTTTATATCGCCATTTGTTCAGATTTATTTATTTTTCTCTTTTTTTATATAAATATGGACACTTTAGCTTTGTTTTTGGTTTTTGGGTTGTTTTTTTCTCTCACTCTCCCTTTTTGATCCTTTTTTAATCTCAGTTTTCCTCCTTTCTATACAATCAAATGTTCTCACACTTTCGATGTTAATTTACTCTATCTTATAAGGTAAAGCTTATATATATATATATATATATATATATATATATATATAGTGAAAAAAATTACAATTTACAGTCTAAGGAAGGGAGGAAGGAGAAGCCAAAGGGAGAGAAAAGGAGCCCAAGCGGCAACGGGAGGAGGAGGCGATTTATCAACATACGATTGGTTGATAAAGACTTAAAATAGTGTATAACTACTACAATAATGTATAAATATATAGCATCCCTACTTCGCAGATTTTCACTTATTGTGGGTGGTCCTGGAACCTAACCCCCGCAATAAGTGAGGGAACACTGTACACCAGGGATCCCCAAACTGAGGCCCGGGAGCCGGATGCGACCTTCCAAGGTCATTTACCTGACCCCCACCCTCAGTTTTAGACTTAGACTCGCCCAAAGTCTGAATTGACTTGAAGGCACATACAACAACAACAATTGACTATCTCATTGGCCAGAAGCAGGCCCACACTTCCCATTGAAATCCTGATAGGTTTATGTTGGTTAATTTTATTTTAAAAAATTGTATTGTTCTTTCGTTGTTGTTTTTTTTTGTACTACAAATAAGACATGTGCAGTGTGCATAGGAATTTGTTTGTATTTTCTTTCAAATGATAACTCGGCAGTCTGAGGACCATGAACTGGCCCTCCACTTAAAAAGTTTGGGGACCCCATTGTACACCCCAGGCCTGGAAACCCCTATGATCACAGCACCATGCAAGAAACAGAATATAAGCAAAAAAAAAAAAAAAAGAGAGAGAGGAAACAATAGGAGTAACATTGCTTTACCTCGTCATTTTTTTCTGCCTATACTCAGTGCCCTTGCAGCAGCCTTTTGTAATTTTCCAGAGGAAAAGTAATCTATTCTCCAAACAACCTGCTTTGAGGCATAGTTTGGTTCCTAAAGTTGAAAACTATATGCTGGGGGTCCAGAAAGGTTTGCCTGTAAAATTGTAAACCTCAGAGAGATTCTTGCTTAACTTAACTTTCCTTTGAAGTTTTTATCCAGCTACATAGACCTTATTAGCCTCAGGCTAATCTATTGCCTTACATTGCTCAAGGGAACATGTCAGAGTACATTTGGAAGTGTGGTCCGGTGCAAAATTTAGCTGGTTAGTTACTCTGAACATGGTTTTCAATGTTCAATTTGCAGATCAGGTCCAAATTTCACCATGGCACCTCTCTACTCTAGTATACCAAGATTAATTCAGTAAAATGAAGATGGCATGCATGAATGCTTCATATCCAACTGGTCTGATTTGATAGGAACAAATCCATTTAACCCTCCATCACCCAACGTTTTCAGCTGCTTTTAAAATGCTCTAGAGTCCTCTCTCATTCTCTTGCTTTCCTCTTTGTCTTCAGTTTTATTTAATTGCTGGAAACAGTGTGCAGAATGTAATAGTCTCTTGCTCTCAATTAACTCAGGAAGTAGGAGAAAGAGAGAGGATGGGGCAGAATCTTGTCCTTCCCAGTAGATTTAGGACAAGCAAACTGTAGCCATGTCTTGTGTTCTCATTCATTCATACCTTTTGTCATTCTAACTACACACTGGTCTTACTTATATCCTGTTTTTCACTCCACAAATGTTAGACTCTATGGAGCTTTCCATTTTATATAACAAGTCAAAGTATAGATCAAAGTATGTGTTATGCTGAGCATGTGTCCAAACAAAATGGGAATAATCTCTATTTTGAAAAAGTGTGCAAGAGGCTGTAGTCTAAATTAAGATCTGTCAGAGTTTTATATCATTTCTTAAGTAAAAATAGGTACAGGACCAAATACTGTATGGCCAGCAACAATCAAGCCACCTGCTAAAGATGGAGTACTACTAATAGAGACTAAGTACTTGAGTTGGGCACGATCTAGCAGAGGCTATTAAGGAGGAATTGTAAGATTTTTTAGCATCCTTGACGGCTGATTCGTAGGACCTGCGAAAAGCCTTGAAAGCGGACAGTGACACCTCGTCGGGTTTCCGTCGCCACCAATGTTCCAGTCGCTTTCGTGCTTGCTTCATCGTCTGTAGCTCATTCGTGTACCAGGGGGAGCGATTCCGGTGAGGGCGAAGGAGGCGTCTGGGGGCAATCTCATCCAAGGCAGCCAACAAACTGACATTCCAGTTGTTGACTAGCTCATTGAGAGTGATGCACACAGTTCCCAGGCCCTTAAGGGCATTCAAAAACCTAGCAGGTTCCATGAGTCTCCTAGACGGAGCAAAGATTGGTGTGGCAGGATGGGGAGGAGGAGATGGAATCTCAATCCGGGCCTTCAGGACAGCGTGATCAGACCAGGGAACATCAATTACCCCAGATAGAGATGTTCGTACTCCGATATTAAAAATCAGGTCCAGAGTATGGCCGGCCCGATGAGTAGGGCGAGTCTTGAGTAGTGAGAGCCCCAAAACTTCAAAAGTTGGTACTAGGTCCTTAGTCACAGATGAAGATGGCAGTGCCTCGACATGTACATTAAAGTCACCCAGAACAATAAGTCGGGGGAACTTCAGGACCCAGTCCTCCAAAAGATCTAATAAATTCAGCAGACTCTCTCCTGGAGATCCAGGCGTGTGGTAAACTACAAGAATGGCTAGGGATTCCCTGCTAGCCAGGACCACACCAACACACTCAATACCGGCTATCTTTGGAGTTGGAATAGCTTTGATGTTAAAATAATCACGGGAGAGTATTCCTATTTTGACTAGACTATTACTCACACCTCTTAGTTCTGAATTGCAATCCCCTTTTCACAGACCATGAAACTGGGGTTTTAAATTTGCAACCCCCTTTCTTCAGAAGCTTTGCCCTCTGGTTAAGGAGAATACCCAAAACAAACTGTCTCTTTAACAAAGAAAAGATTTATATAAAGGTATTTACAAATACAGCAGAGTCCTTGGATTATTCAGCTGCTTCCACAGAATGACTTCTAAACAATAAAGTCCTTATCTTCAGCAAGATGCCACAGTCTTGTTCTTCAGACGTTGCAGCCACAATACACCTCCGGCAACTCCAACTTGGGCAAATCATCTCCAGCAACTCCAGTTCAGAATTCAACCTCAAGCTCCAAACTCTCTCCAACCTCAAGCACCAACCTCCAGCCTCAAGCCTCAAACCTCCAACCTCAGGTTCCAACTTCCAACCTCGAACCTTAAACCTTGAGAAACATAATGTATTCAAAATCGTTCGTGCTTTGACCAGTCCGGCTCCCTTAGTCCAAAATCCAGCAACCACGGCTCTCACAGCAGAGGCATTCCAGAAGTTTTTCACTGATAAAATCACCGTGCTTCGGCAGGAACTGCCCCCTACAGTGGATACCTTGAGTGAGCTTGAGACTTTGTGGCCGCTTAGTGGGCCTATCTTTGACCGATTTACTCCGCTTGACAAGGAAGATGTCGCTAGAATCCTGGCTGTTGCAAAACCAACCACCTGTTCCCTTGATCCGTGTCCCTCCTGGCTGGTGAAGAGTTGCCTGGAAGGTCTACTCGATCCGTTGAGTAATATAATCAATGGCTCTCTTGAACTGGTCTTCCCGGACAACCTAAAAGAGGCAAGGGTTCGTCCCTTGCTAAAGAAGCCTAGCTTGGATCCCATGACCCTTGCCAACTATCGTTCTGTCTCCAACCTCCCATTCTTGGGTAAGATGATAGAGCGGGCTGTACTGGGACAATTGCAACAATTTCTGGATGATACAGCCGGCCTGGACCCTTTCCAGTCAGGCTTCCGCCCTGGCCATGGGACGGAGACAGTCCTGGTTGCCATTACAGATGAACTTCGTCACCAGTCTGATAGCGGTGGATCAGCGCTACTGGTACTTCTCGACCTTACCGCAGTGTTTGACACCGTTGACTACGATCTAATGATTCACCGTCTCACCATGTCCAGAGTTCGCGGTCAGGCCCTCAATTGGTTCAACTCATTTCTGCGAAACCGGAGCCAATGTGTGGAGTATATGGATCAAGTCTCTGACAGATCTCCCCTCCTATGTGGGGTACCCCAAGGTGCAATTCTCTCCCCTCTTCTCTTCAACATCTACGTTAGACCCCTTGCTAGTTTGGTTCGGAGTTTTGGCCTAAACTGCTATCAATATGCAGACGACACCCAACTCCTTCTGCGCTTGGAGCCTGGAGCAACGTCAATACCAGACAATTTCACCTTATGTCTGGAGGCTCTGTCGAACTGGCTACGTGCTAGTAGACTGAAGGTGAACCCGGCGAAGACTGAGATTCTCTGGCATGGCCGCTCGACTGGTCTGACCCACTTGCTACCCACCTTTGATGGTGCTGCCCTATCTCCTTCACCCACCATTAAGAGCCTGGGTGTCGTTTTAGATTCGCAGCTGAAATGGAAGCTCAGGTCGCTGCTGTCAGCAAACAGGCCTTTTTCCACCTACGACAAGCGAGGCAACTGGCACCCTCTCTATCTGATGAGGCTCTGGCAACAGTCCTCCATGCCACGGTCATGTCTAGGCTGGACTATTGCAACGCCCTGTATGTTGGGCTTCCGATGTCCACGACCCGAAAGCTCCGTATTGTTCAGGATGCGGCAGCCAGGCTACTCACAAGAACACCCATGAAATGCCACATAACACCAGTGCTGCAGCATCTGCATTGGCTTCCAACTGATTACCGTGGTCTATATAAGATGCTAGTTCTGACCTTTAAAACTCTTTACGGCCAGGGCCCATCGTACCTTAGGGACCGTCTCTCCTTCTCCCATCATCGGAGGTCGCAACGACCATCCCAACGAGACTTACTCTATGTACCGGGTCCTAGAGAAGTGCACTTGGAAAGGACCAGACGCAGAGCTTTTTCTATCTCTGCCCCTGCCTTATGGAATGCCTTGCCGCCCTATATGAGAGCCATGCGTGAGTTAGGGCCTTTTACCCTCGCACTCAAGACCTGGCTCTTTACTAGAGCTTTTAATCTATGTTAATTTTATCAATATTTGTATGTATGTATTTTTATCCTTTACAATTTTATCTTGTAAATCGCCTAGAGCATCGTGGATGGAGGGTGATGAATAAGTAATTAAAGGATGATGATGATGATGATGAAAATTAGAGTTCATCTATTGAAATCATTAGGACATCAGTAAGTCATAACTACCTTCACACTCTTTGAGTCCAGTGTGCTTCCTTTTCAGCTATCCACCTCAATGAGTTCACCTGAAAATGTTTTCATGTGGTACATGAATAGTAACTATGTATGCGTCACATACAAACAGTTCAAATGTCTATATTGGTTTTGCACACTTTTTTCTGTGAGGTTAAAGAGCTCATCAAACTACAACTCCTTGATTCCATGGCATTGAACCATGACAGTTAAAGCGATATCAAAAGGCATGAATTCTTCTCTGCATCTGCATCTTAGGACAGATCAAATGGAATGTGGGGTAAATGTAACATTAGGGCTTTGCCTCAACTGAGCCTTGCGCTCTGCTTGTGAATTGCTGGCTTACTCACAAATGACCAAACCTGGAATAATGAGACCAAACACAAAGACTAGGTTGGAACAAGGGCCACTTTATTTAGCATGGTGTCCTATTTATTTGTTTGGAGCTGAATGGACCAACGGAGAATTTGGTGTAGATCCAAGTGAGGCCTGGTGTCCATCTCAAGACCATCCCCACAGGTTTCTCTTCAGTGAATCATCTGAACCCTGGGGGCAGTCCAAACAGTTGGGTTGCTCTCTGACCGACCATTAACTGGAAAATCTCTCACACATACATCTTCTGAGTGAATGGGAATTAAATCCCAGGGTTTTTCTTAAGGGTATTCCCAATCCTACAAAACTACATGGCTTGTGTAAGTGGTCCAGAGCCATACTCCAAACACTGAAAATGGGTGCTAAAGTGAATGCCAACATTTTTAATTCACCCCATTTGCCTGCCAGATCCATAGACATTACAACTGCCAATTATCAAAGTCCCCCAAATACAGTATGTTGTAGGCAGAATCTCCATGTAAAGGGGAGAAAAGTCCTGATTTCTATCCCTGTAAAGGGCTAGAGCTAGGGAAAATAACATTACCAGCCAAAATAAATTTCAAACAAAGTTGCGCATGCACTGTGGAGCAGAAAGGAGTGAGGAACCAAAAGGAAGGGAGAGTTCATGTTGTGATGCGCCTTCAGAGACTGTGGATGATAGTGGTGGGATCAGAAGAGGAAGGAAAAACCCTCGCAAGGAGGGCTCGTTGGAGGATTTGTTTAGGAAAAAGGTAAGGGAGACTGATGGGGAGTCTTCTGAGGAAGATTCATGTGGGGATCCTGAGGTGGAAATGGATGCTGGGGAACAGGTGTTAACGGAGGAATTGGGCAAGGGCACCAGAGATGCTTGGGGACGAATCGGGGCCCATGGATACTGCTGATGCTGGGAAAGCTTGGGTGTCTTCAGAACCAGATCCCACTTGGTCTGCTTGGAGGAGTGAGAGGGGGTCCACAGATGTGGATAGAGTTGGGCATGGGCAGGATGATTGGGACTCTGATGAGGAATTAGGAACGCCTGACCCAAGGGCATTGGCTGTGTGGAGTTCTGATTCAGATTAAGAAGTTGAGACACCTGCTCTTTGGGCATGGATAGTTTGGAAGCCCAGGGAGACCTGGATATATTGGGGTTGTTTGGCCATTATACCTTCCGTGTGGCAAGGTGTTGCTGGGCGCCATTGGGTTTCCTGTGTGTGTTACTGAAGACTGGACTGGGACTTTGCAACGGATCTGCTGTTCGCCCTCGTTGCTTTGGCTCTCTGTGCCATTTCGTATTGTGACCTTCTTGGATGACTTCAACCTCTTGGACCTTGGACTGGAACTTGACTCGGCTTTGCTCTTTGCTCTCAATCTGTGGCTTGGTGTTGCTCTCTATTCCGTGGCTGTCTGCTGTTGCTGACTACTACCTTCACTCCTGATACTGACGCTGTCTGCTTATCCCAACTTCGGACCGGCTTGACGACGTTCTCCCGCTCTGCTCCTTAAACTCCTGGCTTGGCGTTTGCTTCTGCAGCAGCTTGGTGCTGCTGGTTTATCCCGACTTCGGACCGGCTTGACGACGCTTTCCCCCATTGCTCCTTTAACTCTTGGTTTGGTGTATGTTCCAGCAGCAGTTGCTGCGATCTCGCCAGTGTCTCGCTGTTTCACTGGCTTTTCTGCTCTCAACTGGGAGTTCCCTAGCTCAGTTGGGCATTTGTTTGTTTTGAACTCCTTTTTGTACTTTTGAGTTTTGGGAAAGGTTTGTGGGCTTCAATACTGCTTGCTTTAGTTCATGCCTCCGTTTTTCAGCCCATTGTGAACTTTAGGGTCAAGTTCTAGAACTTTAAGTTTAACCCGGATTATATCTCTGGCTAATCCGGATTATTTGCCAGTTCTTGTTTTTTTTGGGGGTTTTACCCGCTTGTTCTACTTAATAACACTGAAAGTTAAGTGTTTTATGTCTTTTTAGTTTGTTGAGCTATTTTTTGGACTGTTGCTTTAATAAACTCTATTTTGCTCTCTAATTGGCGTCTGACTTATGACAGTTCAAGTCTAGGGAAAAGTTCAACCTAATAACACACAGGCACAAGAAGAAAAACCACTGCTCAAACAACACTGATAAGAGAGGCACCAAAACAGAACAAAGTAAGAGAAAAGATCAGGCAAAGTTCAAAGAAAAAGCTTGTATGCGCATTCTCAAAGGTGCTGACTATAAAAATTAAATTGCACTTTAATTCAGTGTGGCACTTTCCATCCAGCAAGATGACTTGATCAAATATACTTGTTGCAATGATCTCCTGCTTTCAGCATTTGATTTGAATCAAAAACTCTGAAGCATTGGGGGTTAATTAATAATAGAGGAACACGACAGTGAGACCCAACACCTGGAGGTCATCAAATTGTTTTCTTCTCCATAGCATCTTTGCCATACTGTCCAGAAATGCATTATTGCTTTCATTTTCATCTTACCAGCAAAGAGAGTGATCTGGCTAAAAAGCATGACTCATTCCCACAAGTAAAACTATGGCATAGGAAACATTTGACCCAGGACCACCCATGTTACTCGTTTTTAAAACGTGCTTCTTGCTTTTTACATACAGGCCCATCTTGCTTTATTCCAAAACATTTGCACAAATCAGCTTCACTGTCCATCCCTTTCATTCTTATTTTTGACAGCAGAAGAAAGACACCTGAATTCTGGCCTTTTCCCTCTCTTTCCCTTGGTGCTCTAAATCCACCCCTCTCTCTCGTCTTGAAAGCAATTTCTTGACTGCTCATTCCAACACTGTTTTATAAATTTAGTTTAAAAGGATAAGTCTTTCTTCTTTTATTTCCCTGTTGCTTCCCCTGAGTGCTTTTGTTTCCAGTCATTCATCTTATCTTTCTCTTCATGCCCTTCAACAGGGTTTTGAGGACACTGACCAAAAGAAAAGGTGGGAGACACTTTGCCTAGAGTTATCAGCCAACTTTATCCTTCTGGAACCTGAGCTTTTCTTCAAAACAATGTCGTCTTTGTTTAGGGATGGGCAGATGAGTCTATTCACACAGGATGCCAATTTCACATATATTTATTTAGAAATTCTCTCTGTCCTATTTCTGCATTTATATATGATTGGGGGATCTGTATTTTGATATGTTCTTTGAAACTGATAACATATTTAAAGGACAATTCCACTGTTTGCATTAGTCTAGGTCAGGGGTCCCCAAACTAAGGCCCGGGGGCCGGATGCGGCCCTCCGAGGTCATTTACCTGGCCCCGCCCTCAGTTTTATAATATAATATATTGTATATACATATAATATTGATAATAATATTATAATGTAATACAATATAACACTAATAATAATACCATATAATAATATTAATTATATATTCTATTTTACATATAATATTACAGTATAGTGGTATATAATGCTAATATTGTGCTATGCTAATAATATAATATATTGTATGTACATATAATTTGTAAGCCACTCTGAGTCCCCTTTGGGGTGAGAAGGGTGTGATACAAATGTAGTAAATAAATGCAGTAAATAATAAATAAATAAATAAGGTTTAGACTTAGGCTCACCCAAAGTCTGAAATGACTTGAAGGCACACAACAACAACAACAACAACAACAACAACAACAACCCTAATTAACTTGACTATCTCATTGGCCAGAAGCAGCACCACACTTCCCATTGAAATCCTGATGAATGTATGTTGGTTAAAATTGTGTTTATTTTTAAATATTGTATTGTTCTTTCATTGTTCTTGTTGTTGTTGTTGTTGTTTTTGCACTACAAATAAGACATATGCAGTGTGCATCGGAATTTGTTTGTATTTTTTTTCAAATGATAATCCGGCCCCTCAGCAGTCTGAAGGATTGTGGATCGGCCCTTGGCTTAAAAAGTTTGAGGACCCCTGCTCTAGGTGGTACAGATTGTGAATTTCATCACAATTCACAAATAAGAATGTCTTCAAAGACAACTATTCCTCAGGAACAATTAACTAGAAGAATACATTAAAATAATGGTGCGACTTGTGTAGTTCACTGGTTAAAACATGTATTCATTTGTCTTCAGGATATATGACCAAATTCCAGAACTTGATATCCATTTGGACACACAACAATTCTTTAAAAAGCCTTGCACTCACCCCAAATGCCACTACTAGGCATAGTTGTTTGCTTGAGATCCAATATGAATTCTCAGTAAAATTGTTATTTCTATAGATGGATTCTTCTTCCTTTATCTCTCATATATGTTGTCTTCCAAGTAATATATTTAGTTTATGCACAAGCTCATCTGTTGTTGTTTCACACATTTAATTTATATTGTGAAGCAAAACAAATACTACTGTTTTATTGTTTATTTCATTTGTATTGGTTGATTAAATTACAAAATTTTATTTCAATTAGATCTTCAAGTTAAATTAGTATATCATTTACCACATCAGCAACTACAGTAGAGTCTCACTAATCCAAGCTAAACGGGCCGGCAGAAGCTTGGATAAGCGAATAACTTGGATAATAAGGAGGGATTAAGGAAAAGCCTATTAAACATCAAATTAGGTTATGATTTTACAAATTAAGCACCAAAGCTTCATGTTATACAACAAATTTGACAGAAAAAGTAGTTCAATACGCAGTAATGTTATGTTGTAATTACTGTATTTACGAATTTAGCACCAAAATATCACGATATATTGAAAACATTGACTACAAAAATGGCTTGGATTATCCAGAGGCTTGGATAAGCGAGGCTTGGATTAGTGAGACTCTACTGTACTTATATTATGATTTCATCTGATCTCTAATGAGGCATTGTCATACTAATATATAACTCCATATTTGCTGGAGTTGGGGGCAGAAGACTCCAGTGAAAGTGAGAAAAACTTTGAATAAAATCTCCACTTTTTATGACCTTTTTAGGAGTCCAGTCAATTTCTGATAGAATTGTTCTAGAGGTCTTATAAGTGCCTAGAGAAGCGTTTTCTCTTATAATCTCTAGGTCTTCCGATGCTATAGTTAGCTTCCATTGGAAGTTGATCATCAAGTTATGCTGGAGAACCTACTACCTCTTCACATGGCCTGCTGGAATTACCACATAACATGGCAAATCCAGCAACTGTTAACATGGGGAACCCATCATTCCACACTCCGCATCACCCAGCTTACTAGGAAACTGATCCCACTAGGGAAGCAATGACAGCATGGCTTCCCCCATTGCTTCCTTTGCAACATAGGAAATCTCCTGTGTTGCCACTGCAGCTCTGCTCTAGTTGACCCATGGAGCCCCACTAGACATTCATCTGCATTGTGATATGGGAGCCGGCGGGCTCCATGGGTCACCTAGGGCCGAACCAGAATATGCTGCCGAAGTAAGCACCATCGGATCAGGTTGTCTCGGACTCCTATAGGGAACATTTATTTATTTATTTATTTATTTCCATCATTTCTATCCCGCCCTTCTCACCCGAAGGGACTCAGGGCAGCTTACAAAACAGGCAGAATTCAATGCCAATACACAACAATACAAAAGAATAAAACATAAGCAGTTAAATACAGATTTTAAACAATACAAAATACTTGAGCCATTCATCCACAAAACCTTGTACATTAACCTTAGTCCAGACTGAGTCGAAGTCAACAAAACTTGTTCTTTGAACGCTTGCTCGCATAGCCAGGTCTTCACTTTCTTTCTAAAATTCAAAAGGGATGGAGCCTGCCGGATGTCACTAGGGAGGGAGTTCCACAGCCAAGGAGCCACCACTGACAAGGGCCTGTCTCTCGCCCCCGTCAGCCGGCTGGCAGGACCGAGAACAGGGCCTCCCCTGAAGATCTTAAATTATATGGTAGGTCATAGTGGGAGACACGTTTGGACAAGTAAGCTGGGCCGGAACCAGAAAGAGCTTTATAGGCTAAAGCCAGCACTTTGAATCGTGCTCGGTAGCTAATCGGCAGCCAGTGGAGCTGACGTAACAGAGGAGTAGTGCGCTCCCTGTACGCTGCTCTGGTTAACAACCTGGCTGCCTCCCATTGGACTAATTGAAGCTTCCAAACAGTCTTCAAAGGCAGCCCCACATAGAGTGTGTTGCGGTAGTCTAATCGGGATGTAACAAGAGCATGGACCACCATGGCCAAGTCCGGCTTCCCAAGGTACGGGCGCAGCTGGCGCACATAGTAGTAGTCAAATCTGTGAAAGTGGAAGACTGGCTGTAAATACACATGAAATCCCTAAGCCAGAGAGAAATAGGTTAGTTCACTTTCATCCCATGAAGACCTATCAGCTAGTAATTTTAGTGGTAATGGGAACACAATTGCTTCACCATGAGTAAGTTCTGTTAATGGTAGTGGAAGCATGCCTCCATCCATTGTCAGAAACAATAAATACAGCTCTATTCAAAAATAAAGTTCAGAGACAGGCAGAATGGAGCAACAATGATAAAATTACATTGACAAAGAGGTAGAATCTGAGACGGTAGGCAGACAGTGAGTCATCCTAGTGAATTCTTCCTTGGCCCCAAACATCTTCAAGGTAGAAAGGAAATGACAAATGGATCTCCACTGGAAATTATTCACTCCATGAAAGTATCACATTCTATCTCAGAAAGCAATTCTTTCACAGTCCCACAAAGTTAGAAGAACTATGGTTAACCTTCCATTCTGCTGTTGTTTCTTTTGCTAGTATGAGAGAAAAATGTATAGAAATCTAAAAGTATACATTCGAAAATTGATTTTGTGGAATGCAAAGCAGTTGGGCCTCTATATCTATATTGGTTTTGCCATTTGATATAAGGGACACCATTTTACATTGCCACTTTATATAATGGTACTTGAATATTTGTTGATTTTGATATCCATGGGAAGGATAGGTTTATGTTGCCAGCAATTCAGAGGCTGGATGGCCATCTTTCAGAGGTGCTTTTATTGTGCTTTTTCTGGGGGCAGGGGGTTGGATTAGATAGCCCATGTGGTCTCTTCCAACTCTATTATTCTATAATTGTATGGCTACAAAGGCCCACTGTATTTTTCTTTCAACAACCTGAAATGAGAGTTATAAAGTTGTTTCTCAAATAAAAGTATGAATATGAAAGGCAAGGTAACAGAGGATTAGTAAAACAGAGAAAAATTTTTTAAGAAAGCAGTCAAGGGTATATATTTAATACCCATTTAAGGCTCGCAGGCTTGCTCAGAATGGAATGGAATAAGAATACAAAGCTGTGCTGAGTGATTAATGAAAAGGATCTGATGTAAAAGCTACTAAATATATAAAAAGTTGATTTTTTTATGCGAGCTTTCCTTTCTCAGCAAGCTTTCGGGGGGTGGGGGACTTATTTTAAGCAATCCTCGGATAAGTTTAACAAATGTCAAGATGAAATACTCCAACAGAGATCAAAGAGTCTGAAGGTTTTATTGTACTCCTCTCAATACACTGATCATCCTTATTGAACTTTCATGCTAAGGATCAATAGGGACATTTGATCAAATATGGAGAGCTATCAAAGATGTTCAGCTTTACCGAAAGGATGCATTGGATGGAGATGTTTCCCCTGAGAACACTATATGACTCTTGGATCCATGGTTTGATATTCAACAGTGCTCTTGCTGCTTTGAAATGGTGCTATTTACAGGAGGATCATTCTTTGGGAGAGGCCCCTTTCATGTCTGCCATGATAGGAGCAGGATTGCTAAATATATAATTGGTACTTGGATGGTTAATGAGGTAGAGGAGTTTGGATATGATGAGATAAATGAAGCTGTTGGTGTTTTGCAGATCCTGGATGTCACCTCTTAGACAATTAATGGGTGACAGAGCATTACCACTACTGCTATTATTTTATCGATTTATTGGAGGTATTTCTATATCACCTCCCAGCTCATAAGGCTGTCTTTCTAGATTAGATAATATTGTAGTCAAATTTGAAGCTAGGACCACAGATAATGTGGGCCATGCCCAGCGAGCTCAAGCTAACAACAAATGGCCCAGGACAGAGAGAAACAACTCATAGGGATGAAGACAAGCCACAGAGGTTTATTCAATATGGTCAAAAGGGATGCAAGTACAAGCATAACATGAATAGAGAAACATGATGTTTTATATATTTGATAGCCATTCGAACTTCCTACTCCCCTCCCTGATTGTGTTGTGACTCAGCCTTTGCCTTTGTGTGACTCTGATGAGGATTCTGGGATGCAAGTGCATAATGATTGGATTCAGATTCAGGATGAGTTTCAAGTTGACTCTGATGGGAATTATGGGATTCAGGTGCAGAGGGTTCCTGCTGTGAGAGATGAAGAGCAGGGAGGTTTTCCCATGGGAAGAAATGATGTTGTTTCTGATGATGGCTTTCAGGTGCAAGAAGCAGAAGGGGAGAGTAGCTCTGATAACACTAACGAGCCTTGACGGCCTTGACAATGAGGCCACTGAGCTCGATTGCGCTAGTCGGCTGGAATTTCGGGAGTTGCGTAGAAGCCTCCGAATAACAAATAAGAGGGAGGTCAAAGGGCAAAGGAATGATTTCATGTTATGCTATTAAAACAGTTTGCTGAGAGAGAGATCTTTGTCAAAAGCAAGTTCTTAGCTTGAGTCAAGAACCAAGTCTGCCTTCCTGTATCAAGTCTGAATTCCTGTATTACCTCGTAGCCTGGATATATTCTCATTTCTGGGTCTTTGGTTTCCTTTGAAAGGATCTTTGAAAGGCTACCGTTTATTTTCCGGTCCCAATTCACGGTGCAGACCATCACCTATAAAGCCCTAAACAGTTTGGGACCCACCTACCTTCGTGACCGTATCTCCTATCATAAACCTGCCCAATCCCTTCGATCGTCAGGGGAGGCTCTCCTGTCGCCACTGCCTATATCTCAGGCCCGCCTTGTGGGAACAAGGGAGAGGGCCTTCTCTGCTGTGGCCCCCCGATTGTGGAACTCACTGCCCGGTGAGATTAGGCAAGCCCCCACATTAGTAGCCTTTAAGAAAGACCTGAAAACATGGCTCTTCCGTTGTGCTTTTGGAGAGTAATTACTACATACATCTTCCCTGTTGCTCTCCTCCAATATCTATCCTCCAGATTGCACCACTATTTTATGACCCTGTTCTTTGTGGTTTTTATTCTTATTCCTTTTCTCACCCCGAGTTTTAACTTAGTGTTCATGTGGCTCGCCCTTGTTTTTATTGTTCTTCTGATTTTGCATTGTAATGTATATTATCATTTATTGTATTGTTCAATGTGTTATGATTTGTTGCTCTTTTTATATTCTGTCAAATTGTATTGTTCTGGGCATGGCCCCATGTAAGCCGCCCCGAGTCCTCATTGGGGAGATGGTGGCAGGTTATAAATAAAGAAGAAGAAGATGATGATGATGATGATGATGATGATGATTATCTTATTTCATGCCTATGCCTCTATGGATTTGATGATTACAGCCTTGTTTTGTAACTATATTTTGGAATTGAACTTTTATCTTTTATGAACTATTTTTCTAATAAACTATAAAAGACTACATCTTGTGTGCAGCCTGGTGTCTTTAGCAAGGTGAAGCTATCCTGAGTTGAGACAGATTGGCCGAGAAAGGGGCTGTTTGGATCTGTGCTCCAATTGTTTGAAGCTTAGCTAATGTCACTGCTTCCAAATGGGGATTCCCCCTCATGGGGAGGAGCTGGCTGAGGATTGATCCCAGGAGGACCGATCAGTTGTAGGGATGCCCCTCTTAGAAGGGGTAAGCTTCAGAAGGTCCAAGTCAACATAGGGAAATGCTAATGAGCTTCCAACCAGCTCAATTGTCCAGTTCTGTGTGACAAAAATATAAACTTGTGAAACAAAGGTATAAGACTCCTGGGACAAAGGGTGATAATCTCTGTAATCAAGTTTTGAATTCTCAGTAAAAGAAGTCTGTGAATGTACATACTCCAAGCTTCTGTTTTTGTGGCCAGCAATCTCTCGACCCCAAATGGGGCATTTACCTGGACAAACATTTTTCAGGCTCATCAGGTCTGGTATAGGAAACAGCCCATCTTGGTGGAGGTGATTGTCCTAACTAGGAAATGGCAAGGCGGGATTAGCCCAATCTTCCTGTTTCCCAGGTTTGACCTAGATGAGTCATGGAGGGGCGCTGGCTTCTGAGCTCATCAAGATACATTTTTATGAAAACAGGTATAAGCCAAGAAATATTTATTTATTTACTTATTTACAGTATTTATATTCCGCCCTTCTCACCCCGAAGGGGACTCAGGGCGGATTACAATAAACATATATATGGCAAACATCCAGCACCATCTTGGACAGCCATGGAACATCAACAACGAGGAGCTTGGAGGAAAGGGCAGTGTTTGTTTGCTGCAGGCTGCCTTTGACCTCAGCTCCTGGTGACTGGCTCCTTGCAGACTCTGGCCCTGACTGCCTGGTTAAAGCAAGGCCCAGCAGAAACACCTGCTGCCTCCTGAGGCTGGGGCATAAAAGGAGGATGCTGGCAAGGGCCCAGTGCATCCAAGAGAGTCAAAGAAGACATTAAGACCATGAAGGGGGAGTGGGAAGGGGAAGGTGTACCCAGATGCTGTTTTTATATTTTTATGTTTTAATATCTTAATGTTACTGGTTTTAAATTATATTTATATGTTGATTGTTTCTATTGATTTTTTGTTATGTTTTATTTGCTTTGTATAATGTGGCATTGCATTTTTGTCTAAATATATGTTGTACGCCGCTCTGAGTCCCCTGCGGGGTGAGAAGAGTGGGATAGAAATGAAGTAAATAAATAAATAAACATTCAATGCCATCAGACAAACAACATACAGTATAGACACACACAAAGGCATTTAACATTTCCAGCTTCACGATTCCGGCCACGGGGGGAACTGTTGCTTCACCGTCCACTAGTGACTGTACTTCCTCATTCCTTTCCGGCATGTTGCTGACAGTTTTATGGTGTTGAAAATTCGTTAAATTAGCCTCCCGCATAAAGCGTACCTAAATTTCCTACTTCACAGATGCAACTGTCTTTCGGGATATATAGGTAAACAGCAAGCTGGGCTATTTAATGGTCGGGGGCTTAACCCGACCTGGGCTTCGAACTCATGACCTCTTGGTCAGTAGTGATTTAGTGCAGCTGGTTACTAGCCAGCTGAACCACAGCCCGGCCTGGATACAAAGTCCATAGAAAGCAATGAAAAATAGATGCATTTATTAGCAGGTTGGAAACAATCAAGTCTTATGGGGGGGGGGGGGAGGCGCATTTGATGCTGCCGCTGGTCCATTCCTGGTATTCTTATTCTCTGCAACCGTGAAAGTCCAGAATAGGTTTTTAAAAGAGCTTTAAAAAGTTATTTGAATTCTTGCACTCTTAGAAGAACTATACATCTTTGAAGGGGGGATACCATGTTTATTAACAATCTAGCTTAAGAATACCTAGAAAGGATGTAAAGAATCACTGTCCCTTTAGACATTTTGAGCCATTTCTATCACAGTCCCTTAACTGGGACTTTTGGGAGTCTCAGACCAACATATATGTAGAAAGTAACATTTCAGGACCAGAGATTCCTGTCCTTCACCCAAAAAATGGAGAAGGGGATTTGAAGGCTGGAACATACCCTTCAACTGTCCCGATTTGGCAGAGAGCGCATCAATTATTCCTCTGTCTCCCCACTCTTTCAGATGATGTTAAAATGTCCCTATTTTCTTTCCCCCTTTTTATATTCTATTTCAACTACTGTAGACAGAGTTCAAGGCAAAAAGGCATTCAGTTAATTCAGGAAAAGGGAAAAGGAGAGGAGGTTTGCTCCATCTATTTAACAGTTACAGAAAGGCCTGTCAGTGCACAAATGTATATGGAGAGAATGATTTCCCTGGTGTTGTCAAGGATATGAAAAAGAAAAGAAGCTGGAAAAGATGTGAAGGTTGGAGGATATTAAAAAGGGAGAACAGGATGCATGATGCATCTATGAGTCAGCAGGAGTAATTAATACCTCAAAAAAAGGTGTGATCCATTCTGGGATATTTTAATCCATTTGTTGCAGTGTAGGTGGAAGGACGTAAGAAAATGTTGCTAGCCTAAGTTGTAATGTAATGATAAAAGGAAAAGATATCATTGCAACATTTTCTAAGCATAATGTGCTGCCTTTGGTTTCGGAGTCTTAAGAATCTTTCATTCATAAGCAGAGATTCCTCCAAATGTTTTCAGTCTGGAGTGCCAAATGACCACCTCTTCATGGTTGTTTTTATTTGTCATCTCCTATTACTTGTTTGATAAACAATGTGGAAAGAAATCAATGTTTCATTCAATGTGGAATTTTACCAGCCATTTGATATTATTTTTAATAAAAGTTTGAGTCATTCTAGATCACAAGTACCCTTCAAATATTGCTGGAAATCATCAACCATCAACCCTCACACCAGGAAATGTTGTTTGTGGCTAATGGGAGTTGCCAAAATTGGAAAGAAATATCTTATTTCTAACCTTGAGTTCTGTGATTGTAATAATGAAGTTGTTACTTGTTTAAAGTTCATTAGACTTGCTGAGGGGCCCCTGGTGGCACAGTGTGTTAAAGCGCTGAGCTACTGAACTTGTGGACCAAAAGGTCCCAGGTTCAAATCCCGGGAGCAGAATGAGCACCCGCTGTTAGCCCCAGCTCCTGCCAACCTAGCAGTTCGAAAACATGCCAGTGTGAGTAGATCAACAGGTACCGCTCCAGCGGGAAGGTAATGGCGCTCCATGCTGGCCATATGACCTTGGAGGTGTCTACGGACAACGCTGGCTCTTCAGCTTAGAAATGGAGATGAGCACCAACCCCCAGAGTCGGTCATGACTGGACTTAATGTCAGGGGAAACCTTTACCTTTTTAGACTTGCTAGACATGCTTAGCCTCACCACTAGGTTGTCAAATTCAAGGGCAACTTCTTGAAACCCCTTCCTCATTCTTAGTGTGAAGAACAGGAATCTCATGTCTTGAAATGTTTCTACATATATGTTGGTCTGCGAGTGTGTCTCTCACTTCTTAGATGTGGTGCTTCGGGTTGAAATGTCTTACTGTGTGCATCTCTGATTGATACTTAACACATTTGACTTTATGTGGCCCATTTCCACTATCATCAGATGGAATTATCAAAACACCTTGGATTTCAGTCCTGAAATCTAGGAGGCTGAAATAGTCCTGACCTGAAAATCCTACGTCACCATCTTTAATATTATATATTTTAATGATATTGCCTTTCCCATCTAACTCGAACATGATTTGGGTAGACATTTCTCTAATGGCCTCTAGAGGAAGAAGAATCATAGAATAATAGAATAATAGAGTTGGAAGAGGCCTCATGGGCCATTCAGTCCAACCCTCTGCCAAGAAGCAGGAAATCGCATTCAAAGCACCCCCGACAGATGGCCATCCAGCCTCTGCTTAAAAGCCTCCAAAGAAGGAGCCTCCACCACAGTCTGGGGCAGAGAGTTCCACTGCCGAACAGCCCTTCTCACAGTGAGGAAGTTCTTCCTGATGTTCAGGTGGAATCTCCTTTCCTGTAGTTTGAAGCCATTGTTCCACATCCTAGAAAAGGAAGACACGGTTTCATAATCCCCAAAAGGTGATGAAAGGTCCTCCTTCCATTGCAAGTGCCATTGCTCCTACATTGGAAGAAGAAAAAAAGTAGGTCCAGCTCTATTACCATATAGACTCGAGTATAGGCCGACCCGAATATAAGCCGAGGCGCCTAATTTTACCACAAAATAACTGGGAAAACAGTGACTCCAGTATAAGACAAGATACCAATAAAATTACATTAATTGAGGCACCAGTAGTTTAAATGTTTTTGAATCTTTACATCAAACTGTAATTTAAGATATGACTGTTCAACTCTGATTAAATCATTATTTTCATCTTCTTCAATGTAAATGTGCTTATGTATCCTTTTAATAATAGAATGAAATAATAAATGTAATAATAATAATAATAAATGCAGTAAAATAATAAATGTAATAATAAATACAGTAAAATAATAATTGTTTTAATAATAATAAAAATAGAGTAAATTAAATGTAAAAGTAACAACAATAATAGAGTAAAATAATAAATGTAATAATAATTAATAGAGTAAAATAATAAATGTAACAATACCAATAATAATAGAGAAAAATAATAAATATACCATATATACTTGAGTATAAGCTGATCCAAATATAAGCCCACCAGGACCCTCACCCAAGTATAAGCCAAGGAGGTTTTTTTTTTCAGTCCTAAAAAGGGGCTGAAAAACTAGGCTTATACTCCAGTATATACAGTATGTCTTGATTTCAGTAACTAAAGAAAGGCTATCCTTTCATACCAACTAATATGCCACTAATATGACCTCAAAGGGAGAAAACAGGTTGGCACAGCTCCTAGATTCAGCAACTGATGAAAAATTCGCCTTCCATATACCAATTGTTACTGCTGTGGCCTCAAAAGGCGAGAAAAGCATCCAGCAGCAGTTGTATTTCATCCTCTCCCCCACCATCTTTCCCTTTCCCTTACATTTCTTATATTTTTAAATTGCAAAACTGAGAGCAGGGAACTGACAGATTAACAATTGTAAACCACTCATGTAAAGCGCTGTGTTCATTGATGTCACTATATAAATAAATTACAATGATGATCATGGTTATTATATGCTTCATTAGAATGCCTGCTGGAAAAACACTGAGATGAGACAATGTTGTGAATGGACCATAATTATTATCTCAAAAATCCTTACAATAATCTTATTATCCCAATATTGAAGATTAGGATTGGGCCGAGGTTTCGCCTACAAGTTTGTTAGAGGAGTTGAAATCTGAATTGCAGATCTCTTCATGTACTTAGCTATTGTGATCCTATTTCATTATAATAATTAAATTGGCATTGGGTGGTGGTAGCAAAGAAAACCGGAATGTACTTTGTTAAACAGAAAGGAGATACAAGATCTTTCTCCTGCTTTCTTCTTTTGTCTAGCATTTGCAAGAAGGGAGATATAACACTGAAAGCTCCAGCCGTTAAAAGTGACTTTAAAATCACCATGTCAGGCATTTTGTTTCCATTTCTTATTCTCTCTCTCTCTTTCTCTCACATCCTTTTTCGTTTTGTCAATGCTAAACTACAAAGCAAAGGGATAAACCAGCAGGTATATTCTAACTTCTTTCCTCGCCTGTTCCAACTGTACATGTACTATTCGTTTGCAAATTAGGAGGATTTTTAAATGTTTAAAAAAATGGACATGCTGCCTATCAGGATATCTTTAAATTTCAGACAAGTCTTTGATTTTTAGGAAGTGTGCTTCAGGATAAGATCAAAATTGCCACGAGTCTTTGAGTAACAAGAGGTTTTAGTTCGAGGGAGATTTTTCTTTTCATTCTTACACACTTGTATAACTTGCACACGGCAGACAATTCACATGAGTCTGAAAGTTGTGATGGAATCATTTCTGCAGTTCCTGGGGCTTTAGAACAAATTAAGATCCCGAGGCTGTTTTGACCATGTACTAAGGGCACCAAGCTTGGCCTTACATCTTTCCCCATGTTTCATTCATGTACCACAGTGGTCCCCAAGAACAAAAATATGGTCCACGGCTTCTCCATTACTACACCATTGCAACGAGAGTGATTGGTCTCACTAAACCCTCTTGTAGTGCTGAGACAATGGAGATATTGAGAGGGGAGAGACTGACTACCCAGAAAGGCATGACAACAAGCCTCCTGACTGCTGCTTCTCCTCCTCCCTCCCCCTGAGCAGAGCCGTTCCATGTGGCACCTGGAAGCAGGGGCACATTGGTGTCTTCATTTTTAGGCCTGTTCCTGAGGTATTTGGGGCACTGATTTAGAAAATTGGGATAGACAACATCAGCTTTAGATTATTAAATATGGTTTCCTGTGGGTGAGCAGATAATGACTACTGGATGGCATATGTACTGTATCAGAAACTAGAGCCGATGTGGTCTATCCAATGCATTTTCTGAATCAGCACCCCAGATAACCAAACCAAACATTCATAAGCCATTTGCTACTAACGTTGGAGAGTGGTCCCTGGTCTAAGTGATCTCTGGTCAAAGTGGTCCCTGGTCAAGTAGTTCCTGGTCAAAAAAGATTGGGAACCACTGTTGTAGCCTTAACATTTCTAATAACATACCGTATATACTCGAGTATAAGCCGACCCAAATATAAGCCGAGACACCCAATTTTACCATAAAAAACCTGGGAAAACATTGACTCCAGTATAAGCTGAGAGTGGTAAATTTCAGAAATTAAAATAGATGCCAATAAAATTATATTAATTGAGGCATCAGTAGATTAAATGTTTTTAAATATTTACACAAAACTGTACTTTTATTTACAGCATTTATATTCCGCCCTTCTCACCCCGAAGAGGACTCAGGGCGGATCACATTACACATATAGGCAAACATTCAATGCCTTTTAACATAGAACAAAGACAAACAAACATAGGCTCCGAGCGGGCCTTGAACTCATGACCTCCTGGTCAGAGTGATTCATTGCAGCTGGTTACAGCTGGCTTGCTCTCCAGCCTGCGCCACAGCAGATAAGACTGTCCAACTCTGATTAAGTCATTATTCTCATCTTCTTCAATGTAAATGTGCTTGCTTATGTATCCTTTTAATAATAATAAAGTAAAATAAATAAATGTAATAATAATAATTATCACTACAGGAAAATAATTCATGTAATAATAAATAGAGTAAAATAATAAATGTAATAATAATTAGATAAGAGTGCAATAATACATGTATTATTATTAATAAAAATAGAGTAAAATAAATGTAATAGTAGCAACAATAATAGATAAAAATAATAAATGTAATAATACCAATAATAATAGAGAAAAATAATAAATGTACCATATATTCTCAAGTAGAAGCTGACCCAAATATAAGCCAACCAGGACCCTCACCCGAGTATAAGCCAAGGGGGGCTTTTTCAGTCTTAAAAAAGGACTGAAAAACTAGGCTTATACTCGAGTATATACAGTAACTCTCAACTAAAAAAATAATATTTATAATAATTTGAAGCTTAAGTAATATTCATGGTTAGAAAATGCTAGTACCAGCATATTTTGATACACCAGCTGCATCAATTTCTTGCAAGGCATGGCCTAGCCATTGCAACCCATACATCGATAACCTCAAAGACTGGATTACTGTAATTATCTGGAGTTGGCTCTATAGTCCAATTGGAAGTTGAAATGAATTTAAAATGCATCAGTTAACCCCTGAGAGGGTAACTTGCCCAAGAAATGTTGACACCATGTCACATTTTCTGTCTTGTATTTCTACTTGTCTTTTCTTTGATTATTTCAATTGCATTTCAAGGCATACAGTGGATTCTTGGTATCCACATAAGTTTGGTTCCAAGTCCCCATGTGGATACAGACATTTGTGATGTGCATATTTATTCATTTATAATGGGGTGGTAAAATAGTGTCCCTTATTTTGCTGTTTGGATTTGGGAGTGGATATTGATGCAGAAACTGTAGATATGGAGGAACAACTGTGCAGTGATGAAGCCTTTATGTGATATCACACTGGCTATCAAACTAACCACAACCTCATTTGGCTTCTCCTGATTTTATCTAAGATTTTACCTTTTGTCCTTATATGTGATTATATGACTTGTTCTCATTGTTTTTAATCTGTTTTATAGTGTTATTTTATTGTTGTTGACTGGGCTTGGCCCCATGTAAGCCGCCCCGAGTCCCTTCGGGGAGATGGGGCGGGGTATAAGAATAAAATTATTATTATTATTATTATTATTATTATTATTATTATTATTATTATTATTATTATGCTTCTATTTTTCATATTGGCTTGGACCAAAATCCAGACTTTAAGCACAGGAGGACAAAAGGCCTCATTTTATTATTTCAAATATTTAGTTCTGGGTTTGCAGCACCAAAGTGAAGCAAAATAATATATCATTCTTCCAAGCAGCATTTCCTCCAGGGATTTTTACAAATATTTCACAGTGTGAGCTACAGACTACATGTTGTTTGGGGCGTTTGTTGTGGTTGTTTTTTTATTTGGACAGAAACAAGAAGGTAGATGATATTCAAGACCTGCTGTAGGTTACAAGTGATTGTCAGACCAAAGTAATGCACTGTCAGTTCTCATTTGCTGCTATCTTCTTGACTTTTCAAAGAAAGATTCAAGATCATGCCAAACTTCTGTGAAATGCAAACAGCCTTTGCCTATGGGAATGCTGTGAGAATAAATATCCTGCTTTTGGTGGGGACAAAGGAGGGGGCCTTCTCTGTGGTTGCCCCTTTTTCTGGAAGCCCGTCTCTAAAGAAATAAAAATGCCCCCCAACCCTCCTCTCTTTTAATAAGCTTTGAAAAACTCATTTATGCACCTTAGCATATGGAGAGGAGGAAGACTAGTACACCTTTATATATCCTTGCTGAGATATTGGAAATCACTTCAGGAAGAAAGTAAAAACATGGTTATGGGACCAAGCTTTTGGATAGCAAGTCCTGGGGCAATAAGAGAATAAGGAATAGCGAAATGACAAATGGAACAACCTTGGATCATGATTTTGGATGGTGTGATTTTAAGTATTGATTCTGAATTGATTTGTTTTAATGTTTTTGGTTTTAAGGTAACTGTTTGTTTTATTATCTATATGTTTGTGCCATTGAATTGCTGCCTATTTGTAAGGCTGTTCCGAATCCTCTTTGGGGTGAAAAAGGTAGGATATAAATATGCTGCTGCTCAGTCACATAGTCGTTTCTGACTCTTCATGACCTCCTGGACCAGCCAGAGCTCCCTGTCGGCTGTTGCCACCCCCAGTTCCTTCAAGGATACCATCCATCCATCTCGCCCTTGGTCGGCCTCTCTTCCTTTTTCCTTCCACTTTCCCTAGCATCGTGATCTTTTCCAAGCTTTCCTGTCTCCTCGTGATGTGGACAAAATACTTCAACTTTGCCTCTAATGTCCTTCTCTCCAGTGAGCAGCCATTGGGCATTATTTCCTGGAGGATGGACTGGTTGGATCTTCTTGCGGTCCAAGGCACGCTCAGGATTTTCCTCCAGCACCAAAGTTCAAAAGCGTCTCTCTTCCTTTGGTCAGACTTCCTTATGGTCCAGCTCTCGCATCCATAGGTTATTATGGGGAATGCTATTGCTTTGACTATGCGGACCTTCATTGCCAGAGTGATGTCTCTATTCTTCACTATTTTATCAAGGTTGGCCATTGCTCTCCTCCCAAGAAGTAGACGTCTTCTGATTTCCTGGCTGCAGTCTGTATCTGCATTGATCTTCGCGCCTAGAAATATAAAGTCTGTCACTGCCTCCACGTTTTCTCCTTCTATTTGCCAGTTATCAATAGGTGTAGTTGCCATGATCTTGGTTTTCTTGATGTTTAACTGCAGTCCGGCGTTTGCACTTTCTTCTTTCACCTTGATGATAAGGCTTCCCAGCTCACATTTTTGGCACATTTTGTCCATTCTGCAGTTTGGAAGGAAATTAGATAATAATAGGAAGGAGAAGGGGAAGAGGAAGCAGAAGCGGAAGATGAAGAAGAAGAGGAGGGTGAAGAGGAGAAGGACAATGCAAATGGTGGCATTGTGGGAAGAGCCATGTTTTCTGGCTGGCAATGAAAGAACGTCATGTGTTGTGGTACAGTCAGGGTGGACTTTATATGTCTTCTTCATCCCCTTCTCTTCCCCTTTTGGCATTTTTTATCAGCTCTCAGTTTTTGTTTCAAGCCAGGGCTTTACAAACATCATTGGAGATTTTCTTGTTCAGGAGGCCTTGGAGGAGTTGTCCAGGGAAAGAGGCAGAGTGGTTATCCTCAGCTGTTCTTAGAAGTCTAGGCTAGAGTAAAAATATTCAGGCTCCTCCCAGAATTTCTATTTTCCTTTTCGGTTCTTTTGGATCCCCAGCCCTTAAAAACATCACTGAAAAAGTTCCTGTCAGAACTTTAAGCACAGCACTGTTGTTTTTGTTCCAGCTTGACTTATTTTTAGTTCTCAGTGGGATAATGAGACTTGTAACAATGATACTTTGTTCTTCCTACATGCCTTATTTTTAGCTCTCAGTGGGATTTAAAAAACTTACAACAAAGATATTTTGAAATTGCCAGCCCCGTCCCTTGTTAATCAATAAGAAAATCCTGTGCTAATATAATGTAACATTGAACTGAGATTCACACCCATAAATTAGCAACTATTTCAAGGAGCTAATGGAAACCAAAGCATTTCTAAATATATAGCATTTGTTGGGAAACCTTGACTTCTTATGAAACAGTCACAATTGTGTCATTTCTGTAATTCAAACCTATGCATATTTACTCCAAGTACTTTTTATTCATTTATTTGATTCATATCCTGTCTTTCTCTCAAACTGATAAATAATGGAAATACTTTAAGTTACTCCCCAGTGGGTCTGCATAGGACTGCATCCATAATTTTAAAACTAGTGCATTGTGTGACTGAAAGCTCTAGGAACGCCAAATGGTATAGCATTATCGAGGATGAGCAGATGTGAACTTAACCAACGAGCATCAGTCAACCCCAGGAGGTGTATGGAAGACAGGGAGAGAGAAGAACTGGGAATAGGGTTAGCGCTCAAAAATGGTACATCTCGTCACACAGAGGGGATAAAGTTTATTAGTGTTGGTTCACCTAATAACACATACCTAAGTCAGAGTATGATCATACATCACATTTGTCTATACCAGGGGTCCTCAAACTTTTGAAGCAGAGGGCTGGTCCACAATCCTTCAGACTGTTGAGAGGCAGAATTATCATTTGAAAAAAATACGAACAAATTCCTATGCACACTGCATATGTCTTATTTGTAGTGCAATACAACAATAACAATGAAAGAACAATATAATATTTAAAAATGAAAACAGGTTTAACCAACATAAACCTATCAGGATTTAAATGGAAAGTGTGGGCCTGCTACTGGCCAATGAGATAGTCAAGTTAATTATGATTGTTGTTGTTGTGTGCCTTCAAGTCATTTCAAACTTTGGGTGAGCCTAGGTCTAAAATTATTTATTTATTTATTTACTACATTTATATCCCACCCTTCTCACCCTGAAGGGGACTCAGAGCAGCTGTATGTACATACAATATATTATATTATTAGCATAGCACAATATTAGCATTATATATTACTATATTGAACTATACCACTCTATAGTAATATAATATGTAATATATAACATATAATTAATATTATTATATGGTATTATTATTAGTATTATATTGTATAACATTATAGTATTTTTATCAATATTATATGTATATACAATATATTATATTATTAAAACTGATATACAAATATTATATTATAAAACTGAGGGCGGGGGCCAGGTAAATGACCTTGGAGGGCCGCATCCGGCCCCCGGGCCTTAGTTTGGGGACCCCTGGTCTATACAGTCTCTTAAACTACAGCCTTTTTACATTTAGAAAATGATCACACCAACCTGCTCTTCCACATTAGTCACATTAGAACAGATAGACTAGATACATATCAGATTGAGCTCCTTTGATATCATGTTCTCTTAAGTAGCATATTTGTGCCAATTAAGCTTTCTTTTTTTAAAAAAGTAAATTTTATTGAGGTTTAAAATAGTATATACAGTGATATTGTGGGGACGAGTTTGTTTATAGAAAAGAGGGGTGAAAGGATAGAATAAGAAGGGAGAAAGAGAAAAAAAGAAGAAGAAAATAAAAATATAAAATAAACAGCAGGATCAGAAAGCAGGAGATAACAATGTCCTGAGCTGGACGGGTTTGCCAAGAAAGGTTTGTGTTTCCAATCAGATTTAATTATAAATCAGCTGGTGGCCCCTTCCACCAGTAGCATGCTATGCTGGTTATGTGTGTGTGTGTGTGTGTGTGTATATATAATCAGCATATATATATATATATATATATATATATATATATATATATATATATATATACACACACACACACACACACACACACACACACACACACACAATATACAGCATAATTTACAATAATATATAATTTAATATATTGTATATACATATAATATTGATAATATTGTAATGTATTATGATATAATACTGATAATAATACAATGTAATAATATTAATTTTATATTATATATTAAATATTAATAATATTACAGTATAATTGATATAGTACCATATAGTAATTTAAAGCTAGTATTGTACTATGCTAATAATATAATGTACTATATACATTATAATGTAATGTACTGTATATCCTGCCAACCTAGCAGTTCGAAAACATGCAAATGTGAGTAGATCAATAGGTACCGCCCTGGCAGGAAGGTAACAGCGTTCCATGCAGTCATGCCAGCCATATGACCTTGGAGATGTCTATGGACAACGCTGGCTCTTCGGCCTTGAAATGGAGATGAGCACCAACCCCCAGAGTCAGTCACGACTAGACTTAACGTCAGGGGAAAACCTTTACCTTTTTATATAAATTGTAATTAAATTTAAAATATAAATTTAATTTGTAAGCCGCTCTAAGTCCCCTTCGAGATGAGAAGGGCGGGATATAAATGTAGTAAATAAATAAATAATAAATAAATATTCTTAAATTATTTGCATGAAAACATGAGTGCTATTAAAATTTAAAAAATAATAATTTCCAGGTGGCGCTGAGTAATTTTTTTTTTTTCTGGAAAGGCGTCGGTAGGCCAAATAAGTTTGGGAACCACTGGTCTAGAATTTGGCATTCTGATTTATATTAGTGAAGAGTTGGGCCCTAACCAAGTTCCAAAACCACTGCCTTTGTTTCTGCTTCCTCCATTGCTACTTTGCTCCTGGACCAGAGGTTGCAATAATGGACCAACTCAGGGAGAGAATGGGTGAGGAGCCAGTGAAACAAGATCTTATATCATTCTCGCCTCCCTTTCCCAACTTTGGCAGAGCATGCTTGTTTCTCATAATAAACAGGTGCCAGAAAGGAAGGCAACACTTAATGATGATCAAATGCTGCAACAGTACTATGCAAAGGTTTTCTTCTTCTGTTTTCTTTTCTTCCCATTTAGATATCCTGCCTTTTGAGAACCCTGTTTTTCAAACCAGAAAAGAATAATTGAGCATATTTTTCCCATCTCTATTTGAGACTAGTGGTGCCATTAAACAAAACTCATTAAACAAAGGCCACAACGATTGAGGTGATGACACTAGCATGAAAAAATAAGGTTATATTCGTACCTCCAAGATCTACATTATTTAAATAAGCAAGACAATATATTGTCTAACATTTCTTAGAAGGAAAGAAAAGTAAATTGAAGACATGTGAAATCTTTGTCCAGACCTTTTTTCTGCTTGGCATATGAGCATTGTGCTCCAAAAAGTTTAAAAATAACATTTCAGATCACAAACAATGAAAATGGAAGCGCAATAACAACTATACATGTAAAGAATATTTCCAAAGCCTTTTGTTCTCAGCCAGAACATTTTTTCATGCATTTTTAAATAAGATTCAAAAGACCAGCATATTTATGCCTTTTTTGTTTATTTTGGTGAGTTTTACATTTTTTTAAAAGGGGGAAATAAAACTGGATGTACTTTTTGTAAAAACTCTCTCACATTTAATGTGCAAAAAGCCTTGCTTTTTTGTAAGCAAAATGTTCACAAAAAGTTCCAAAATGTAAAAAAATAAATAAAAATCATCAAATGGTGCTCCCAAACTCTCAGAATCGCACTCAGCAGGAAGAAAACAAATGATATTTTTTTGCTCTTGTATGCAACAATGTTATAAGCAGAAATTTACATCCTAATGAAAACAAACTAGAAGAAAGCCACATGAGGAAATAGATTTAAGCTGTAACTGGTGTGATGTTTCTTCAAATGGACCCTGGTACACAAGCGATTTGGAGCAGAACCTTTACAGATCACTTCATTCTGGAGCACAAAGTTAACTTCATTGCATTTAATTTAGAGCAGAGTAGCTCAAGGGAGAATACTAAATAACGGCATATATACTGTAGTCCTAGGAACAAAACCTCAGTTAACAGCTTGTGCACAGGGGAAATCCATGGAGTTAGTTTTTCTAGCAAAGCAGGACAGAAATACTGTTCAGTGTGCTCCATCGATCAAAGCTGCCTTTTGTCTTGGTTTGGCATCTCCATCACTAACCCTTTATGCTTTAACTGGAGATGGAAAACTGTAATACGGGTTTGAGGATGCTTTTAATACTAAGAGAGAGACAGTTAAAAATGCAGAATATATATTCTGGGGTAGCTGTGTTAACCATATAGAAAGAAAATCCGCAAAGGAGGGATCTTGCTATTGGCCAACCAAAATGCGTTGTACAAGTTTTCAATGCTTCACTGGCTTATTCTTTAGACAAAAATGTTAAAATCACACAGGAGAAAAAAAGGTGAAGATATTAAAGTCACAGACCTACATTCTGTCTTCGATGTTACTCTATTGTCACTTAAGCTGTCACTGAGGGATTTCAATGCAGACAGAGGCTATTTCCATTATAGGTCAAGTGAGGAAAAGGGACAACAAAAGACATTAGAATTTTAACTCAATTAGCAACAGAAATGTAACTTGCTCTGTGATCCAGATGTCCTTGTTCCATGCAAAGCTAATTGCTCTTTTCTTAGGCAGAGAACATCCAATTTCTTAAGAAGTCTCTGTCCTGTTGCATCTGGAAATAATTTTTGGCACTGGATAAGCAAACTTGCCAATTGTAATCCCATGAAACATTGATCACATTTTTTATGTTGCCCTCCCTCCTTTAAAAAATATTAAGTAGAAAACCATTTACTATAATAAATCAGTAAATTAAAGAGAGTATAACATACTACACAATGAATACATAACCAATAGAACACAAATACTTCTATATATTATCTATTAGTGACACTTTCTTTGAAAAAAATTAATACTACTAAATTGCACTAAGAATAATTAGAAATGGACTTCCTACTCTCTTACCAAAGGCACAAATAATACTGTAGTGTTTACGTTTTCTTAGATATTTAGCCAGGGTATGTGATGTGGTCAATGAACTCTATGAGGCAAAAAGAAGATGGGCAGCACATAGAGCATGAACATAAGACAACCGATGGACAACCGATGGACAGTTGGCCATGTTTTTATGACAGATGACTCTTTAGGTTACTGGCACTGTTCTGAATTCAAACTGTTGTTTTATATACTAGTGGTTTATTTTGTATAGTACTGTGAGTTTATTTTATGTGTTGTTTTAGGCACCTTGTAAGCTGCCCCGAGATTCATTGAGATGGAGGTGGGGTACAAAAATAAAGTTATATTATTATTATTATTATTATTATTATTATTATTATTATTATTATTATTACTGTATGACACAGCAAACAAGATAGATATGCTGGATTTCGTTTCACAAAATCACAAGTCGAACACTTCCCAAGTGTCTAGGACTGTGTGATGTATTTTCGGATGATGCGCGCAGATCCCAGTAGGGTGGCCTTTTGCAGTTGGCAGATTGTAATTTTCTCAATGTCTATTGTTTCCAAATGCTGGCTGAGGTCTTTTGGCACGGCACCCAATGTGCCCATCACCACCGGGACCACCTGCACTGGTTTCTGCCAGAGTCTTTGAAGTTCAATCTTGAGGTCCTGATAGCGGCTGAGTTTTTCCTGTTGTTTTTCGTCAATGCGACTGTCACCTGGGATGGCAACATCAATGATCCAAACCTTTTTCTTTTCCACAACTGTGATGTCTGGTGTGTTGTGTTCCAGAACTTTGTCAGTCTGGATTCGGAAGTCCCACAGTATCTTTGCGTGCTCATTTTCCAATACTTTTGCAGGTTTGTGATCCCACCAGTTCTTTTCTGCTGGGAGGTGGTACTTGAGGCATAAGTTCCAATGAATCATTTGGGCCACATAGTTGTGCCTCTGTTAATAGTCTGTCTGTGTGATTTTCTTACAGCAGCTGAGGATATGATCAATGGTTTCATCGGTTTCCTTGCAGAGTCTGCATTTTGGGTCATCAGCTGATTTTTTCGATCTTGGCCTGAATTGCCTTTGTTCAGATGGCTTGCTCCTGGGCTGCAAGGATCAGGCCTTCTGTCTCCTTCTTCAGGGTCCCATTCGTGAGCCAGACCCAGGTCTTCTCCTTATCAGCTTTTCCTTCAATTTTATCAAGGAACTTTCCGTGCAATGTTTTGTTATATTATTATTATTATTATTATTATTATTATTATTATTATTATTATGTCACCTAACAAACTGGATACCAAGAGACCACAAGCGACCCTTGGGTAGACCTTATATTTGATGGGACAAACCAATGGTTAAGCTATTGAGCCAGAAATGGAAAGGAAAAGCACAGGATCATATATTTTGGCAAACGGTAGATTCGTGAGAAGCCCAAAGGAATTGAACAACGACAAATCGGATAGGATATTATCTACTCTTTTTCTTGTTAATGAAAAATGTCATCATATATCATCCTGTATCAATTGACCTCATGTCTAAGTTAAGAGCTGGTTTGGGGTTAAAGTTATGGATTTTGTTAGGTAAGGTAAAGGTAAAGGTTTTCCCCTGACATTAAGTCCGGTCATGACCAACTCTGGGGGTTGGTGCTCATCTCCATTTCTTTCTTTTTTAAAAATATTTTTATTGAAGGTTTACAAATATTCACAGTAATAACAATAAACACAAACACATTTACATTTGGGAAGGGGGGGAGGGGTAAGGATTGATGTAAGGGGAGGGGATGGGGGAAAAAGGGGGTGTAGTGGGTCAAAGGTTGTGAGGAAAAAACACATAAGGGAGGGGTTTACTTCCGGTCTTTATCCTTTTCCTTTACATATTACATTATCACTTCTTGGAAATTACATTCTTAAGGTAGTCCTCAAACAATGACCAATTTGTGGTCTTCTGCATTCTTCCGTTGCTCTTTCTCATCAAATAAGTTAATTTGTCCATGTCCTTTATGTCAATCAATTTTTCCAACCACGATTCTTTAGTTGGCGCCCTTTCGCTTTTCCATTGTTTTGCGATCGCCATTCTAGCTGCAGTAATAAAGAAGGTAAATAATTTATCTGTATTTTTGTCTACAATAGCTGATTGATCATACAACCCCAACAGGAGAAGTTCTGGCGTTTTTGTGAAATTTGTTTTTAAAATTTTGTTGCTTTCCTCTTGTTCCGTCCCCCAGGACGATGGTTTGCCTTACTTATTGGTCGTTTGTTTGTTTTCCCTCCTTTGCATTCTGTTTCAGCCTCTGGCTGCAAAAGCCTAGGAAAAGTGGCTTGGAATCTGCAATAGCTGGCTGCAGTTTTCTTTGCAGTGATTGGTCAAAGAGTGCAACATCTTAGGACCGCCCTTTTTACCAGGGTCTAGTCTCCATTTTAGAGTTTCATTCTGGCTATAGTCTTCCAACGTGCTGGAGCTGTGCAAGGCTAACTGGGACAAATCATCCTCAAAACCAGGCCAATCTAAGCCTATCCAAATTAGATAAGTATTGAATTATATTGATCTGGAATAGGAAATCTAGTTAGAGGAGCAGAGTTATTCCATCGCTTCTAGAACTAATCTTTGCTGTAAAGATAGGGAAGGAAAGAGTTTCTCCTTCTAATATAGGCAGCGTGATTAGGGTATAGTGGTTTTATAATCACTTTTGCCTTCTGGAACCAGGGATAATTCTGTGACTAAAACCTATAGAAATTTGTTTCATTTTCTGCAACTTTAAGATCTGTGCCAGGTTTACAACCTTGTATGAATAAACATCCTTTTTTGAAGTTATCCAGACTCAGTCGTTCAATATCTATAGGACAGCTTATAGGGATTTGCAGTTCGCCCGGATAAAGGACAGCACGTTTCAGTTTTATAGTTTTTTATTGTCCGGCGGACGGCACAGTTTTGAGGTAGATCAGCGGTTTTTCCGCTTGAGCTAGCTTGCACGGCTTTATAGTTTTTTATAGTTTAGGAAGTTTTAGTATAGGCTGCGGCTTTTCCGCCTGAGCTCAGTCTGCATACCTAAAGACTCTACCAGCGTCTGAGGCAGTGGAGCCCGCTCTCAGACCCGAAGGAGTCAAATAGTGGGGCTCTATTTCCTTGCTATTTGGCTCGCGTGTGCGCACGTGGCCCAGTGGCTTTCTGGGTTTGCACAGGCTGTGCAGTTCCCAGCAACGTCCAGGGCTCCCTCGGCGGTAGACCTCGAGCCGCGGAGCACCAGCGACAGTTCTTTGGCTGGCTCTGAGGCGTGGAGCCCACCAGAACCAGGCTAGAACCTGGACAGGCCTGGCAACGCTGCTGCGAGTTCGGCCGGAGCACTCAACCGGCTTTGACAGCCTCTTCATCAGGAGTTCGGCCGGAGCACTCGGCCGGCTTTGACCTGCCTCATGGTCCGGCGGTGGTGACCTGCCTCATCGTCCTGCGGTGGTGACCTGCCTCATTGACCTGCGGCGGTGACCTGCCTCATCGTCCTGCGGTGGTGACCTGCCTCATCGTCCTGCGGTGGTGACCTGCCTCATCGTCCTGCGGTGGTGACCTGCCTCATCGTCCTGCGGTGGTGACCTGCCTCATCGTCCTGCGGTGGTGACCTGCCTCATCGTCCTGCGGTGGTGACCTGCCTCATCGTCCTGCGGTGGTGACCTGCCTCATTGACCTGCGGCGGTGACCTGCCTCATCGTCCTGCGGTGGTGACCTGCCTCATCGTCCTGCGGTGGTGACCTGCCTCATCGTCCTGCGGTGGTGACCTGCCTCATCGTCCTGCGGTGGTGACCTGCTTCATCGACCTGCGGTGGTGACCTCCCTTCACAGCGGGGAGGAGGCGTCTCTTCTCTCCTCCTTTCCAAAGCCAGCCTCGGTGCTCCTTCGGTGGCAGGCCTCGAGCCGCAGAGCACGAGGTGCTTGAAAATTTGGCGAAGTCGCCATTTTGGCAGTTTACGTCACTCGGGCAAGGGAGGTATCAAGTGGCAAGTTGCTGTCAGTTGACATTTTGCAGCTTGCCCACCAAAGTCTGGCGCCAAAGGTCACAATCTTTGTAAAGTATAGTTACTTAGTGATATATATTGCTATGGTTAAGTGCTGTGAATTGTATTATATATTGAATTTGCTTTTATTGTAAATTTACTTGCAGGTATATTGCATTTGCCTTTGTTGTAAATTTACTTGCTATTAAGAATACATAATGTCTATGCAATTTCAAGATGATGCAGATGGCGTACCTCCTTCTGAGGCTGAAAGTAGGAATGAAAGGCCCCAAAGGATAAAGCACCCTTCAGCCAAGATGCTAACCCATCTAATAGATGAAAAGGAGCTCCTCCATGTGAGGTTAGGTTCGGCATGGGAGCGAATTGTAACATTAATGGACAGAATTGAGAGCTTGGGTATTACAAGGGTGCCATCCATATTACAGACAGACCTTGAAGAGACCTTCGGTCTCTGGAGGGGTTTGGTGTCTAAGACAGTCCAGGTCCTCGAGCGCATTAACGCCAAGGATTCAGAGTTAGAAATAGTGAGTGTCTTAGCTGACACTAATGAGAAAGAAAATAAGGTGAGGGCAATTCTAGATGCCTTGGAATTTAGTTCTCCACCTGTTAATCTAAGGTCTGAGCCAAAAGGAAATCAGTCTTCCTTATGCAGCCATGAGACCAATCTTTTGAAATCACCTGCTGTGGCACTTAGTCTTAAGTCCAACCGCTCTAGCCAGGTATCTAAACTAAGGGAGCGTGCATCGTCTAAACACAGCCACTCTAGCAAGTCTTCTGCTGCTGGGAGTGCCATCTCTTCCCTAGCTGCCTTGCACATTAAGGAGGCTGCACGTCTGGAGCTAAAGAGCAAGGTAGCGGGGGCGGAGGCTGATGCTAAGGCAGCTGATCTCACCCTTCCCTTTAAAGAAGAAGAGCAACGACTGCAAATAGAACAGGCCCGTAGACAAAGCGAAATGCAAATAGAACAGGCTCGTATAGAGATGCTTAGAATAAAGATGGATGCCGCAGCCAAAAGGGTAAGGGCTGAGACTTTGGCCAAGGCCCTAATTGAGCCACTCACAGAAGAAAATGTAAGCCAGTTACCAATACAGGACCCTTCTGCCAAAGTGTTTGCGCACCTTGGCAGCATGTACAGCCAGTTTTCGGATGAGGAACAGGGAGACTTCTCTCCTTACCCAGAGCAGGGCCCCAAAGTCACTTTTGAGTTTCCTGCAGAGCAGAGCGTCATAGCGGGGAGCTCACCCTTGCTCGAGCTACCTGTGCCTCCTGCTAAAACCCTAGGTCAGTCAATCAGGGCCTCAAGGCCGAGCGCTAGTTGGCCCCTACAGACAGCTGCACAGGGAACCATCGATTCGTCAGTGGTCGATGTCATCCCTCCAAGAGGCCAAAGGTTGACGCAAGGTGCACGGTGGGAGTCCACTCCACAACAGCAAACTCCTCAATTGTTCCCTTCGACGCCAGAGTCCCAGCTTGTCTCCATCATCAGAAGCCCCAGAAGAGATCTTAAGGACAAGGGTGTCGAAAAGTTTTCGGACAAGCCTGAGGAATTTCTTCTCTGGAAGGCCACCTTCCAGAGAGCAATCAGAGACTTAAAGTTATTGCCTGAGGAAGAACTGACTCTTCTGGCTGCATGGTTGGGCCCAGCCTCATCCTCACAAGTTAAGAAGATCTACGCAGCCCACGTAGCCGATCCCGACAAAGCCCTGGAAAAGGCCTGGGCCAGGTTGCAGCAGAGGTATGGGGCCAGCACAGAGATTGAAGCATCTCTTATGGACAAGCTCCAAAGGTTCCCAGCTTTAAAACTCAAAGACTTCAAACTCTTGTGGGACCTCAGCGATCTCCTTGCGGAATTAGAGTCGGCCAAGGAGAATCCAGAACTGCCCGGTTTGAAGTGCCTCGATCAGCACCTGTCCCAGAGGCAGATCTTGACCAAGCTGCCCTTCACTTTGCAAGAACGCTGGGGACAGGAGGTCTTCAACTACAAGGAGGCCCACTCCCAGGCATACCCTCCATTTTCTCATTTGGTCCAGTTCATCACCAGGGCAGCCAGAGAAAGGAATGATCCACAGACGGGCCTCCCCACCTTATACCAAGGGACCCAGCCAGAGAAGGCACCTGAAGTGGACAAGAAACCACCTAGAGAGGCCAATAGACCTGTCAGCGTAAAGGCAGTCGAAACTCAACTCAAGACTGACGAACCCAGGTCGGAGGTAAAAGAGTTGCTTTGCCCTATTCACCAAAAGCCTCACAGCTTGGCCAACTGCAGGGAGTTTAGTAGAAAGACATACAAAGAAAGGCAACAGCTAGTTCAAAAGCAGGGAATCTGCTTTAGATGCTGTGGAGCAACTCCACACTTTGCATCCAACTGCAAAGAAAACATCAAGTGTGAGAAATGCAACAGCCTCAAGCATTGCACCGCAATGCACAACTCCAATATCATCTCCCACCCCAAAGAGAACGCTTCACCAAAAGAAAAGTCAGCAGTCGAAGACACCGACAAGCCAGCCGCACCAGAGATGCAGGTGGAAGTTTCAGCAGTCGCCTGTACAGAGCTGTGTTCTGACTCGCACCAGTACAGAGTTTGTCATCCTATCTGCCTAGCGGATGTATATCCAGCCAAGAGCCCTTGGCTTAGAAAGAGACTCTATGTGGCCCTGGATTCACAGAGCGACGCCTCCCTGGCTACTCCAGAGTTCTTCCGCATGTTTGACCTTAAAACCAAGATGGTCGACTACACTATGACTACGTGTGCAGGAAAAAAGAAGTTGCAGGGTCGCATAGCATCTGGCTTTGTTGTCTCCTCTTGCGACCAGAAGAGACAGTTCAAGTTGCCAGACCTGATTGAGTGTTCCTCCATCCCTCGGAACAGAAAACAAATTGTAACTAGAGAAGTTGTGGAGGCTCATCCACATTTGCGACGGTTAAAGAATGCTATACCAGCCTTTCGGCCAGATGTGGACATTGCCCTTTTGCTTGGCTCGGACTGCCCGAGCTTGTTCTGTGTGAACGACCAAGTTAAAGGACCTCCAGGTGCACCTATCGCACAACAATTGCCATTAGGCTGGACAGTCATAGGCCCAGTGTGCATAAACAAGATGCACCCACCATCGTCGTTGGACTCCAATCAAGCACAGGTGCTTAAAGGTGGACGTCCTACACTTGTGCGCAGTTGCCTAAGTCATATCTCGGTCTACTGCCAAGCAATAACTCCAGAGTATTCCTCCATCTTCAAAGTCTCTGAGAGAGACGAAGCCACAGCGCTCTCGAAAGATGAGCAAAGGTTTTCGGACATTATGAATGCTCAAGTCTCACGAAGTGCAGAGGTGAAAGCCTGCAAATCAACCACAGAAATCAAGATGGGCCAAAGATCTTGCCTGGAACCACACCGTTTTGAACGTTTTTCGGAGTGGCACAGTCTTCTTAGAGCAGTTGCTAGGCTTATACATCGCTTAGTCTGCAAAGATAGTCAGCCTTTGCAAGTTCAGGACATGTTGAAGGCTAAGGGAGTAATATTCAGGTCAGTTCAGAGGCATGAGTTTAGTCTAGAAATAGCCAGGTTAGAACAAGGGCTTGACACCCCCAGTCGGAGTTTCTTGCATGAGTTAAACCCATTTCTAGGCAAGGAGGGTATTTTGAGAGTTGGAGGAAGGTTAGCCAAAGCTAAACTCAAGGCGTGCATAAAAAACCCCATCATCATACCCCCTAATAGTCACACTGCATTGCTGCTCGTTCGGCATCACCATGAAAGGATCCATCATCAGGGTAGAACTCTGACTGAGGCGACCCTTAGAAATGAAGGCCTGTGGGTGGTAAATGCTAAAAGTTTGGTCAGCAGTGTTATTTTTAAGTGTGTCAAATGTCGGCGACTCAGACGTAACTGTCAAAGTCAGTTAATGGCAGAACTACCTCAGGATAGGACTTTGACAGACCCACCCCTTTCCCATGTGGGAATCGATGTGTTTGGTCCTTGGGAGGTTGTCACTAGGAAAACCAGGGGTGGTGTTGTAAATAACAAAAGATGTGCGGTTTTGTTTACTTGTTTGTCAGTACGAGCTGTCTATATAGAGGTTGCAGAGGGAATGGACACTTCATCATTCATAAACGCATTGAAAAGGTTCATAGCCCTCAGAGGGCCAATTAAGTTAATTTGGTCGGACTGTGGCACCAATTTTGCATGTGCAGACCTTAGCCAACCACTTCTGGAAGAGGTGGAAGGCCGAATACTTAAGCCAGCTTCCAACCAGAAGACTCTGGCAAACCCCAAAGGACAATGTCAAGGTGGGAAACCTTGTGTTGCTAAAGGACAAAGACTTGCCCCGCTATGCCCGGCCTATGGGCATTATACTAAAGACCTTTCCTTGCCCTGATGGTAAGGTTAGAAAAGTTCAGGTAAAGGCTCATAGTAAGGACAAAATGTCTGTCCTGGACAGACCAACCAGCAATCTCGTGTTGCTTATTGGAGATGTTTAAAGTTCTAGTGTTTTATTGTTGTGTATACAAAGGTGTTTGTATGTTTTTGATTGGTAAATTCCCACATCCTGGGAATTTAGCGGGGAGTGTTCCGTCCCCCAGGACGATGGTTTGCCTTACTTATTGGTCGTTTGTTTGTTTTCCCTCCTTTGCATTCTGTTTCAGCCTCTGGCTGCAAAAGCCTAGGAAAAGTGGCTTGGAATCTGCAATAGCTGGCTGCAGTTTTCTTTGCAGTGATTGGTCAAAGAGTGCAACATCTTAGGACCGCCCTTTTTACCAGGGTCTAGTCTCCATTTTAGAGTTTCATTCTGGCTATAGTCTTCCAACGTGCTGGAGCTGTGCAAGGCTAACTGGGACAAATCATCCTCAAAACCAGGCCAATCTAAGCCTATCCAAATTAGATAAGTATTGAATTATATTGATCTGGAATAGGAAATCTAGTTAGAGGAGCAGAGTTATTCCATCGCTTCTAGAACTAATCTTTGCTGTAAAGATAGGGAAGGAAAGAGTTTCTCCTTCTAATATAGGCAGCGTGATTAGGGTATAGTGGTTTTATAATCACTTTTGCCTTCTGGAACCAGGGATAATTCTGTGACTAAAACCTATAGAAATTTGTTTCATTTTCTGCAACTTTAAGATCTGTGCCAGGTTTACAACCTTGTATGAATAAACATCCTTTTTTGAAGTTATCCAGACTCAGTCGTTCAATATCTATAGGACAGCTTATAGGGATTTGCAGTTCGCCCGGATAAAGGACAGCACGTTTCAGTTTTATAGTTTTTTATTGTCCGGCGGACGGCACACCTCTAAGACAGTTGTCCAGAATTTCTCTAGTTTCCTACAGTTCCACCACATGTGATGATAAGATCTAATTTGTGTTTTGCACCTCCAACATTTATTGTTGGCATTTTTATACATTAGACCAATTTTTTTGGCGTTAAGTACCACCTATGTAGGACTTTCAACCAATTTTCTTTCATATCTGTGGAATATGTATATTTTATTTTCTTTCTCCAAATTGACTCCCATTCGTGTATATAAATTAAACGGCTAATGTTTTTTTTCCCATTGAATCATAGCATTTGTGGTACCCTCTGATTCTATTTCCCATTCTAATAATTTGCTATATAATATGGATATAGTTTTCTTGTTCACCTGGCAGATTTTATCCCAAAAGCCCTGTACTAACTCAAATCCTTCAGATTTGTCATCTTTATAGGTTTCCTTAATTTGGAAGTATTGATACCAAGATAATAATAATAATAGTAATAATAATAATAATAAAACTTTATTTATATACCGCCCTATCTCCCGGATGGGACTCAGGGCGGTTTACAGTCATAAAAGCAACACAAACATTACATAACAACATAATACACATTATTAAACAAAGTAAAATAATACAATTATAACAATAAATCACACTTACATGACCAGATCAAGGGGACGGGAACCATAAACCCAATATATTAAAATGTATCATTTTAGGCTAGGGAAATATTGTGCAATGTATTCAGGCTCAGAAATCGGTGGTAGTCCAATATAATTACTCAAAAACCTGCCGACACCACCAGGTCTTCAGTTCCTTATGGAAATTGGATAATGTAGGGGATTGCCTGATCTCTTTTGGCAGTGCATTCCAGAGCCGGGGGGGGCACTGCCGAGAAGGCTCGTTCCCTCGTCCCCACCAGCCGCACTTGAGACAGTGGTGGGAGCGCGAGAAGAGCTTCCCCGGAAGATCTCAAGGTCCGCACTGGCTCATAGGAGGAGATGCGATCACGGAGATAGGTAGGGCCCAAGCCGTGTAGGGCTTTATAGGTCAAGACCTGCACCTTGAATTGGGCCCGGCAGTTTATCGGCCGTTTTTGTTAATTGATTGGATTTCATCCAATTCTTTTAGCTGTGGGGGTCCCTGGTGTTAGTTGGTAAATTTAAAATTTCTTTATAGGTCGGCCATTTCCTCCACCCTAGTAATCTGCAATGGTTTGCTTCCAAAGAGGAAAGCCAAAGGGGGGTTTTAGTGTGGAGGAATTTCCTATATTTATCCCAAATTTTGATTAATGATGATCTTATAAAGTGATTGCCGAATTGTTTTTCTATTTTTGACTTATTATACCAGAGGTAGCCGTGTCAGCCTTTTCTTAATTCGTGTCCCTCCAAATTTAAAATTTTAATTTGTTCCAATTTAGTCCACTCTTTGATCCAATTGAGGGCAGAGGCATCATGATATAATTTAAGATCAGGATCATCTCCATTTCTAAGCCGAAGAGCCGGTGTTGTCCGTAGACACCTCCAAGGTCATGTGGCCAGCATGACTGCATGGAGCGCCGTTACATTCCCGCCAGAGCAGTACCTATTGATCTACTCACATTTGCATGTTTTCGAACTGCTAGGTTGGCAGGAGCTGGGGCTAACAGCGGGCACTAATTCCGCTCCCGGGATTTGAACCTGACACCTTTTGGTCCTCAAGTTCAGCAGCTCAGTCCTTTAACACACTGTGCCACCGGGGCCCCATGGATTTTGTTAAGCCCCTCCAAATAAGTAAGGATTTTGTGGTCTTGTGCCACTAATATTTTTTTGGATAATTGTGTTCTCCCTGATATTGGAATGGAATATGTGTACTTTCTCCTCCAATATGAAAAATCAGTCACCACCTACTAAATGTCTGGCTTGCTTTTAAAAAAAGTTAGCATGTAGGATATTATATCTTCATATAAAGAAAGCAAAAACTACCGCTGAGTCAGAAAAATGCTTATTTTTCATGCTTCCTTGGAGTCTTGCACTTTCAACTGTTCTTGTAAGCTTTCCAAACAGTTCTCTTTAAATTAATGAGGTAATATACATCTCCTAATCTGCGTTCACCATGCCTTAGGGACGTGGGTCAGAGGACTTTTAACGTATTAAGAGAATGGGTAGTCACCCAGCTAATAAAGCACTCACCCTAGTATCCCACACACAATATTTGTTGTGTAATGATTCAATTTGCCAGAAGAGAAAGCACTGCCTACTCACAGAGAAAAAATAATTTGCTCCCTGAACTCCCACTTGGTAATAAAATTTTGAACACCACTGCACAGTAGCAGGCCAAATATAACAAGGTTAGAAATATAATAGGCAGAAGGTGTTACAAGGAAAATGTGACCCTGCAGGAAAGCTCCCTCCCTGCCCACAGTGTGCTTTAGTGACTACATTTATATACAAAGAGGGCGGAAAATGTAAAATCAAAGAATGATAAAATTATATCACTTGGAATGGAGTAGAGTTGCCATCTTGCCACCTGGACACCCAGCATGCAACTGAGTCAGCAGACTCGGAAAGGTGGGTTAATCTATTGCTGCGCTACAGCACTTTGGCACATATTTGTCCACTTGACTGTTCCCTCTCTTTTCTCCATACATGTACACTTTATATTAATATATCCCTGTAAAGTTTCTTTAACAAAATGTGCATTCATGTACTGTGTTCCTCAGTGGACAAAAGGAAGGCATTGCAACCACTTGAGAAGAAGTCAATCTGATTGATTCGGGACATTGTTTCATGACGTTGCTATCCTGTGACATTCACACAACTCAAGAACTTACCAGGATGGTCATCCTCACTGTCATTATGCTGCTTTGCTGCTCCATAGTCCCACAGCTGGATCCCACAATCCAATAGCCAGGATCAACTTTGTTGTGGATTAGTGTTGGATCAGGAATGGATATTGCAGAGTGTCATAAGATATGGAAATCTTTGCTTCTATATTATTTCAACAACTCTGTACAATAAAGTCCTCAATTTGCTTCATATTCAGTCTGAGTAGTATCATATCATTTTGATTCCAAGCACCTTAACCAATTTAATCATTGACGGTGGGGAGGCAATGTATCTTTAATTCCACCAAATATATGGAAAATACTATGGAGGTGTGATGCAAAGTAGAAGAGGATCTCAACTTTGTCCTAAAACATCATCAGAATTCTTCGATCCTTACGGGGAAAGCATGAACAGGTTGCCTTCATGTATATACTGTATATACTCAAGTATAAGCCTAGTTTTTCAGCCCTTTTATTAAGACTGAAAAAGCCCCCCTCGGCTTATACTAGGGTGAGGGTCCTGATTGGCTTATATTTGGGTCAGCTTATAGTCAAGAATATATGGTACATTTATTATTTTTCTCTATTATTATTGGTAATATTACATTTATTATTTTTCTCTATTATTGTTGCTACTATTACATTTATTTTACTCTATTTTATTTTTATTATTAATACATGTATTACTTCACTCTGATCTTATTATTATTATTATTATTATTATTATTATTATTATTATTATTATTGCATTTATTATTTTACTCTATTTATGATTACTTTTATTATTTTCCTGTATTTATTATTACAGTAGAGTCTCACTTATCCAACGTTCTGGATTATCCAGCACATTTTTGTAGTCAATGTTTTCAATACCTCGTGATATTTTGGTGCTAAATTCGTAAATACAGTAATTACTACATAGCAGTACTGTGTATTGAACTACCTTTTTTGTCAAATTTGTAGTAAAGCATGATGTTTTGGTGCTTAATTTGTAAAATCATAACGTAATTTGATGTTTAATAGTCTTTTCCTTAATCCCTCCTTATTATCCAACATATTCACTTATCCAACGTTCTGCTGGCCTGTTTATGTTGGATAAGTGAGACTCTACTGTATTATTATTATTATTATTATTATTATTATTATTATTATTATTACATGTATTATTTTATTCTATTATTATTAAAAGGATGCATAAGCACATTTACATTGAAGAAGATGGGAATAATGATTTGATCAGAGTTGAACAGTCTTATCTTAAATTTGAGCTTGATGTAAATATTCAAAAACATTTAACCTACTGATGCCTCAGTTAATGTAATTTTATTGGTATCTATTTTTATTTCTGAAATTTACCACCCTCGGCTTATACTGGAGTCAATGTTTTCCCAGTTTTTTGTGGTAAAATTAGGTGCCTCGGCTTATATTCGGGTCGGCTTATACTCGAGTATATACGGTTCTTCTATACAGTTTTATATTCTTTTGCTGGATCTAACAAATAGTAACAGTTCTAAGCCCATCCTAGAGGCAAATTCCTAGCATTCCATAAACACACGTTCAGAAATATATGATTGGATGCCCCTTGTGTTTTCTTCCAACTCTGATTCTAAGATTAAGTCTGCATTCTTTCATCTCTGATAGAGATTTTAAGGCTCCACATTCAGACTTGAAGCTCCAGGCTTTCCTCCAGAAATGAAGTATAAGTATGATTTGATAGAATGTATACACAAACCAGGCTAAGAAAAGTGTCTCTGCTAGAAAATGGTTGCAATCTATTTTGAGACTTACTGCTGGAACATCACCAACACTTGTCAAGAAAGGATGGCTTCCTAGTGAGATAATGGGACAGCCAAGGATTTTCATAGTACACTAGAAAAAAATTAATAGCATCTGCTCTCCATTGGTAGGAGATGAAAAATTGAAATCCTATCATCTCTGTACATTTGCCTGTTTTTGAACTAAGCTGGGTGGTAATTTATACCCACTTTAAAGGCTCTTAAGAACACCAACAAATGTAAGTGAGAATTGGGTCCTATTGTGTTTAGCCGTGTCCTTTAATGTTGTCGCTTGGAAAAGCTTTAGCTTTGAAAAACTAACGTATGGTCTCAAACAAAAATAGCTAAAAGAGAAATGTAGTATCTGGATTTCAAGTATTTGAAACATATATATCTCTTCTCAGTCCTTCCCATCCTTAGCTGTATGTCTGGCAGAGACACAATAGAATACAATCTGTTTCTACTTTTAACAAAGTTCAGGTGTCCAAAATCCATGAATTATAATCAAGAGAACAATGCCTCTGTGTCTGTCTAAAACTGAATGTTGTTTGTCTGTTGGCATTGAATGTTTGCCATATATGTGTTCATTGTAATCCGCCCTGAGTCCCCTTCGGGGTGAGAAGGGCGGAATATAAATACTGTAAATAAATAAATAAATACAGAGACATACTGTAGAATTAATGCATTTTTACACCACTTTAATTGCCATGGCCCAGTGTTATGGAATCCTGATTTTTTTTTTTTTTGGTGAGACATCAGAACTATTTGAGAGAGAGAATTAAAAAGCTTGTAAAACTACAGCTCCCGTGATTCCACAGTATTGTGATATGGTAGTGAAAGTGGTATCAAACATGATTAATTCTGCAGTGGTGATGCACCCCAAGTTGCAGTAGTTGAAAGTGGCATGATCAATAGCAATATGTCATTGAACTGAATCGGAAATTCAGAGGTTATCTGTTGCCAAGTCATTCACCCAGTAATTCAGGATTAATAAATCTGTAACAAGCATAGGAGCCCCGGTGGCGAAGTGTGTTAAAGCACTGGGCTGTTGAACTTGCAGACCGAAAGGTCCCAAGTTCAAACCCCAGGAGCGGCGTGAGCAGCCGCTGTTAGCTCCAGCTTCTGCCAACCTAGCAGTTAGAAAACATGCCAATGTGAGTAGATCAATAGGTAGGGAAGGTAACGGCGCTCCATGCAGTCATGCCAGCCACATGACCTTGGAGGTGTCTACGGACAATGCCGGCTCTTCGGCTTAGAAATGGAGATGAGCACCAACCCCAGAGTCAGACATGACTGGACTTAACGTCAAAGGAAACCTTTACCTTTAACAAGCATAAAGTTTCCTTTGGATTGACCTGGGGGTTTAATTATATTTTGGGTAGGGGTCCTCTAGTCTATCTGTTTAATAGTCAAATGGAGAGCAACCCAGCTATTGGATTGCTCTCAGGCTCAGGAATTTCATCCAGCTGAAGTCAACGGTGATTCTTGCCTCAATTGATGCCTCACTCAGGGCCCTTCCAGACAGGGCCAAATCCCAGGAGGAAATGGGATATTCAATCTCACTTTCTGCCCTAAACCCCATGCTTTTTGCTGTAAGTCTCAAAATGACATGTCAGGATGTTTCTCTGAGGGGCCGGAGCATGCAACCAAGTTTTGGGCAAAAGTGGGAGGCTGGGAGAGGAGGCTTGGGGTGCCATCCCACTTAGAGCCCAAAGAATCGGAATGGCAATTGGGATTGACCCCCGGGATAATGGAGCGAATCCCACAGGCTCACACCTGGAAAGAGCCAGATCTTTTAGCAAGGTCTGGCGCTTTCCATGCGTCAAATCTTGGTTTTACCCGAGGTTTCGTTTGGATGCCGCATGGCCCATTGCAGGATTTGGGCCTGTGTTGAAGGGCTCTAGGTTGCCCCCTGTACTTGCTATTCTACATTAAATAATTTGGTTCCTTTTCAACCCAGCCTTCTGTTTCTAGTCTTATTATTCCATGGTTGGTCAGTAAATTGCTTTTGGAACACACCAAGAATAACAAAATCAATAGAATCAAACTTGAGAAGAAAACTTATTGCTCCTTAAGGAAGATGGTTCAGGGTCAAATCCTTGATGTCCTATTTGTGAACCCAGTAGGATTTCTGCTACAGAAAGAATAGTTCACTCTTACTAACTCTCTGCCCACAAACATTCTAGTATTTTTATTGATATAAAGAATAAAGGTGGAACTGATTCCCACAGAAAGTATCTTAGTGCCAAGGTCAAACCACTTGTTGTATGACTTTAACTGCATTATCTGAATAAAGCATTAGATGAAATATTTAGTCCGTGTAGTTAACTTGAAAGAATATAGGAAGAAACAAGTGGATGACATATCATGCCCTGTTCTGAATTGTTTCCAAGTTGTCCTTCAGGACAATTTATATCTCCCAGGTATGGGGAATCCAGTGGCTCAGTATAACATACAAAAATCAATCAAATTCTTAAGAGTATCTAACCAATTAAGTAAGTATGTTAGCTTGACTTCAGGATTATAAATGGAATTTAAGCATTCTACTCTCCCATCTCTCTGAAGGTTTTGTAATATTTTCAGTCTTTCTCTTGATGAATTAAAATGATGGAATGCTCTATCGAGCACAATATTCGTTGATTAACTAACTCTTCGCTTTCATAAAGAAAGTGTAACAAATAGTACCTGATGTGCAGGGATACATTTTATAGTGATAATCTGATTTTCTGCCCAAGATGAACCACTCTTGTTGATGGATGACTTTTTCCAAGGAAGGGGCAATGTTCCGTCCCCCAGGACGATGGTTTGCCTTACCTATTGGTCGTTTGTTTGTTTTCCCTCCTTTACATTTTGTTTGAGCCTCTGGCTGCAAAAGCCTAGGAAAAATGGCTTGGAATCTGCAAGAGCTGGCTGCAGTTTTCTTTGCAGTGATTGGTCAAAGAATGCAACATCTTAGGACCGCCCTTTTTACCAGGGTCTAGTCTCCATTTTGGAGCTTCATTCTGGCTATAGTCTTCCAACGTGCTGGAGCTGTACAAGGCTAACTGGGACAAATCATCCTCAAAATCAGGCCAATCTAAGCCTATCCAAATTAGATAAGTATTGAATTATATTGATCTGGAATAGGAAATCTAGTTAGAGGAGCAAAGTTATTCCATCGCTTCTAGAACTAATCTTTGCTGTAAAGATAGGGAAGGAAAGAGTTTCTCCTTCTAACATAGGCAGCGTGATTAGGGTATAGTGGTTTTATAATCACTTTTGCCTTCTGGAACCAGGGATAATTCTGCAACTAAAACCTATGGAAATTTGTTTCATTTTCTGCAACTTTAAGATCTGTGCCAGGTTTACAACCTTGTATGAATAAACATCCTTTTTTGAAGTTATCCAGACTCAGTCGTTCAATATCTATAGGACAGCTTATAGGGATTTGCAGTTCGCCCGGATAAAGGACAGCACGTTTCAGTTTTATAGTTTTTTATTGTCCGGCGGACGGCACAGTTTTGAGGTCGATCAGCGGTTTTTCCGCTTCAGCTAGCTTGCACGGCTTTATAGTTTTTTATAGTTTAGGAAGTTTTAGTATAGGCTGCGGCTTTTCCGCCTGAGCTCAGTCTGCATACCTAAAGACTCTACCAGCGTCTGAGGCAGTGGAGCCCGCTCTCAGACCTGAAGGAGTCAAATAGTGGGGCTCTATTTCCTTGCTATTTGGCTCGCGTGTGCGCACGTGGCCCAGTGGCTTTCTGGGTTTGCACAGGCTGTGCAGTTCCCAGCAACGTCCAGGGCTCCCTCGGCGGTAGACCTCGAGCCGCGGAGCACCAGCGACAGTTCTTTGGCTGGCTCTGAGGCGTGAAGCCCACCAGAACCAGGCTAGAACCTGGACAGGCCTGGCAACGCTGCTGCGAGTTCGGCCGGAGCACTCGGCCGGCTTCGACCTGCCTCATGGTCCGGCGGTGGTGACCTGCCTCATCGTCCTGCGGTGGTGACCTGCCTCATGGTCCGGCGGTGGTGACCTGCCTCATCGTCCTGCGGTGGTGACCTGCCTCATCGTCCTGCGGTGGTGACCTGCCTCATCGTCCTGCGGTGGTGACCTGCCTCATTGACCTGCGGCGGTGACCTGCCTCATCGTCCTGCGGTGGTGACCTGCCTCATCGTCCTGCGGTGGTGACCTGCCTCATCGTCCTGCGGTGGTGACCTGCTTCATCGACCTGCGGTGGTGACCTCCCTTCACAGCGGGGAGGAGGCGTCTCTTCTCTCCTCCTTTCCAAAGCCAGCCTCGGTGCTCCTTCGGCGGCAGGCCTCGAGCCGCAGAGCACGAGGTGCTTGAAAATTTGGCGAAGTCGCCATTTTGGCAGTTTACGTCACTCGGGCAAGGGAGGTATCAAGTGGCAAGTTGCTGTCAGTTGACATTTTGCAGCTTGCCCACCAAAGTCTGGCGCCAAAGGTCACTATCTTTGTAAAGTATAGTTACTTAGTGATATATATTGCTATGGTTAAGTGCTGTGAATTGTATTATATATTGAATTTGCTTTTATTGTAAATTTACTTGCAGGTATATTGCATTTGCCTTTGTTGTAAATTTACTTGCTATTAAGAATACATAATGTCTATGCAATTTCAAGATGATACAAATGGTATATCTCCTTCTGAGGCTGAAATTAGGAATGAAAGGCCCCAAAGGATAAAGCACCCTTCAGCCAAGATGCTAGCCCATCTAATAGATGAAAAGGAGCTCCTCCATGTGAGGTTAGGTTCGGCATGGGAGCGCATTGTAACATTAATGGGCAGAATAGAGAGCTTGGGTATTACAAGGGTGCCATCCATATTACAGACAGACCTTGAAGAGACCTTCGGTCTTTGGAGGGGTTTGGTGTCTAAGATAGTCCAGGTCCTCGAGCGCATTAACGCCAAGGATTCAGAGTTAGAAATAGTGAGTGTTTTAGCTGACACTAATGAGAAAGAAAATAGGGTGAGGGCAATCCTAGCTTCCTTATGCAGCCATGAGACCAATCTTTTAAAATCACCTGCTGTGGCACTTAGTCTTAAGTCCAACCGCTCTAGTCAGGTATCTAAACTAAGGGAGCGTGCATCGTCTAAACACAGCCACTCTAGCAAGTCTTCTGCTGCTGGGAGTGCCATCTCTTCCCTAGCTGCCTTGCACATTAAGGAGGCTGCACGTCTGGAGCTGCAGAGTAAAGTGGCGGGGGCGGAGGCTGATGCTAAGGCAGCTGATCTCACCCTTCCCTTTAAAGAAGAAGAGCAACGACTGCAAATAGAACAGGCCCATAGACGAAGCGAAATGCAAATAGAACAGGCCCATAGACAAAGCGAAATGCAAATAGAACAGGCTCGTATAGAGATGCTTAGAATAAAGATGGATGCCGCAGCCAAAAGGGTAAGGGCTGAGACTTTGGCCAAAGCCCTAATTGAGCCACTCACAGAAGAAAATGTAAGCCAGTTACCAATACAGGATCCTTCTGCCAAAGTGTTTGCGCACCTTGGCAGCATGAACAGCCAGTTTTCGGATGAGGAACAGGAAGACTTCTCTCCTTACCCAGAGCAGGGCCCCAAAGTCACTTTTGAGTTTCCTGCAGAGCAGAGCGTCATAGCGGGGAGCTCACCCTTGCTCGAGCTACCTGTGCCTCCTGCTAAAACCCTAGGTCAGTCAATCAGGGCCTCAAGGCCGAGTGCTAGTTGGCCCCTACAGACAGCTGCACAGGGAGCCATCGATTCGTCAGTGGTCGATGTCATCCCTCCAAGAGGCCAAAGGTTGACGCAAGGTGCACGGTGGGAGTCCACTCCACAACAGCAAACTCCTCAATTGTTCCCTTCGACGCCAGAGTCCCAGCTTGTCTCCATCATCAGAAGCCCCAGAAGAGATCTTAAGGACAAGGGTGTCGAAAAGTTTTCGGACAAGCCTGAGGAATTTCTTCTCTGGAAGGCCACCTTCCAGAGAGCAATCAGAGACTTAAAGTTATTGCCTGAGGAAGAACTGACTCTTCTGGCTGCATGGTTGGGCCCAGCCTCATCCTCACAAGTTAAGAAGATCTACGCAGCCCACGTAGCCGATCCCGACAAAGCCCTGGAAAAGGCCTGGGCCAGGTTGCAGCAGAGGTATGGGGCCAGCACAGAGATTGAAGCATCTCTTATGGACAAGCTCCAAAGGTTCCCAGCTTTAAAACTCAAAGACTTCAAACTCTTGTGGGACCTCAGCGATCTCCTTACGGAATTAGAGTCGGCCAAGGAGAATCCAGAACTGCCCGGTTTGAGGTGCCTCGATCAGCACCTGTCCCAGAGGCAGATCTTGACCAAGCTGCCCTTCACTTTGCAAGAATGCTGGGGACAGGAGGTCTTCAACTACAAGGAGGCCCACTCCCAGGCATACCCTCCATTTTCTCATTTGGTCCAGTTCATCACCAGGGCGGCCAGAGAAAGGAATGATCCACAGACGGGCCTCCCCACCTTATACCAAGGGACCCAGCCAGAGAAGGCACCTAAAGTGGAGAAAAAACCATCCAGAGAGGCCAAAAGACCGGTTAGTGTTAAGGCTGTTGAAACTCAGCACAGGGCCAACGAATCCAAGTCAGAGGTGAAGGAGGTGCTCTGCCCCATTCACCAAAGGCCTCACAGTTTGGCCAACTGCCGGGAATTTGGCAAGAAGCCTTATAAAGAAAGACAACAGATTGTTCAGAAGCTGGGCATATGTTTTAGGTGCTGTGGAGCAACTCTTCACTTTGCATCCAACTGCAAAGAGGACGTCAAATGCGCAAGGTGTAACAGCCTTAAGCATTGCACCGCGATGCACAACTCTGACGCTGTCTCCCACGCCAAAGGGGACACGTTTTCCAAAAAAGGGTCATCTACTGAAGCCACCAACACGCAGGCCGCGTCACGGATGCAGGAGGATGCTCCATCGGTCGCCTGTACTGAACTATGCTCTGACGTGCACCAGTTCAGAGTCTGCCATCCCATCTGCCTAGCAGATGTATATCCAGCCAGAAGACCTTGGCTTAAAAAGAGACTTTACGTGGCTTTGGATTCACAAAGCGACGCCTCCCTGGCGACTCCAGAGTTTTTCCAACTGTTTGACATAAAAACCCAGACGGTCGACTACACCATGTCCACCTGTGTAGGGAAGAAGAAGTTGCAGGGTCGCATAGCATCCGGCTTTGTTGTTTCCTCTTGTGACCAGAAGAGACAGTTCAAGTTGCCAGACCTGATTGAGTGTTCCTCCATCCCTCGGAACAAAAAACAGATTGTAACTAGAGAAGTTGTGGAGGCTCATCCACACTTGCGAAGGCTGAAGAACACCTTACCTGCTTTCCGTCCAGATGTGAACATTGCCCTTCTGCTTGGTGCGGACTGTCCGAACTTGTTCTACGTGGACGACCAAGTTAAGGGACCTCCAGGGGCGCCCATTGCTCAGCTGCTACCACTAGGCTGGACAGTTACAGGCCCAGTGTGCATAAATAGGATGCACCCTCCATCGTCGGTGGGCACTCGTCAAGCGCACGTGCTTCAAGGCAGTCGCCCCACACTAATGCATAGCTGTTTGAGTCATATCTCGGTCTATTGTCAGGGGATAACACCAGAGTATTCTTCCATCTTTGAAGTCTCCGAAAGGGATGAAACTACAGCGCTTTCCAAAGATGAACAGAGGTTTCTAGAGATCATGAACTCTCAAGTTTCCCGGAGTCCAGAGGGAAATTGGATAGCCCCTCTGCCTTTTAAAGCAGAAAAACCCACTTTGCCAAACAACAGGCATGTGGCAGAAAATAGACTCTGGTCACTAAAGAAGAAGATGCAGAAAGACCCCAAGGTAAAGGAGCAAATCGTTGGCTTTATGGAAGACATGTTCCAAAGTAACTACGCCGAGGTCTCTGATCAAAGTGAGGTCAATGAAGAAAACTGGTTCCTGCCTTTCCATAAGGTCACGCATCCCCAAAAGCCTAACAAGGTCCGAATTGTATTCGATGCCAGTGCCACATGCCAAGGCATTTCTCTTAATAATGTTTTGCTAAAGGGACCAGATCTTTTAAACAGTTTGCTCGGAGTCATCTTGAGATTTAGAGAGAAAGAGTTTGCTGTTATTGCAGACATCCACAAGATGTTTTACGCCTTTTTAGTTCATCCTGATCATCGCAGGTACCTCAAGTTCTTGTGGTACGCGGACACTCAAAATTTGTGTGACGTTCGGGTTTTTCAGATGCGCGTACATGTCTTTGGAAATACCCCGTCTCCAGCCGTTGCAAACTACTGCCTCAAAAGAACCGCAGATGAGTTTGGGCACCAGTTCAGTCCAGAAGTCGCCAGCATAGTTAACCACAACTTCTACGTGGATGATCTTCTGGTTTCGTTTGACTCCGTTCATCAAGCCATCCAAATAGTGCATGAGCTGCAGACTTTGTTAAAAGGTGCCAACATTCGCCTGCACAAACTATTATCCAACAGCAGACAAATCTTGCAAGCCTTTCCCTCCGAAGACTTAGCGGAAAGCAATGTTCATGAGTTATTCAAAGGGTTAAGCTCCCAGTCTAGTTTAGGACTTCTCTGGGATGTAAAATCGGACCATCTTTCGTTAAGAGCATCTAAATTTCAGTTTGTGAACACTAAGAGACAGATGCTTTCCGCCATCAATGGGATATTTGATCCCTTAGGCATAGCTGCTCCTGTCCTGATCACTGCTAAACTTTTGTTCAGACAGGTGATCCAAGAAAAAATAGGATGGGATCAAGAGCTGTCTCAATCAATAAAAACAGCTTGGTCAAACTGGACTGCCCAAGCTGAAGGCCTGGAAACCATCGCAGTTCCCAGACAATTTGTGCCCTGCAAGGTAATGATAGAACCCACCACAGAACTTCACATCTTCTGTGACGCATCTGAGCGAGCTATAGCAGCTGTGGCATACATGCGACAAAAGGACAGAGATTTTTGTCACGCAGGATTCATCATGGCAAAGGCTAAAATAGCTCCTATGGGAACTTCAATACCCCGGCTGGAATTGTGTGCAGCAGTTCTTGCTGTCCAGCTCTGGCGCATCATCCAGCAAGAGATAGGAGACTTGTTTCAAGATGTCCATTTCCACACGGACAGTACAGTTGTGCTTGGTTACATCAACAACACAACCAAAAGATTCAAGGTGTATGTGGCTAATAGAATCAACAACATTCTATCCAGTTCTACGCCTAGCCAGTGGCACCATGTCGCCACCAGCAACAACCCAGCTGACATCGCTTCCAGAGGAGCTTCAGCTCAACGAGTGTCAAGTTCAAGTTGGCTGACAGGCCCCAGATGCTTAACCGAAGTCAATTTTCCATCAGCCTTTTCTCCCACCGAAAATACAGAATTGCCTGAGTCCGTTCCAGAGGTGAAAGTTTGCAAGATGACCACAGAAATCAAGATGGGCCAAAGATCTTGCCTGGAACCACACCGTTTTGAACGTTTTTCGGAGTGGCACAGTCTTCTTAGAGCAGTTGCTAGGCTTATACATCGCTTAGTCTGCAAAGATAGTCAGCCTTTGCAAGTTCAGGACATGTTGAAGGCGAAGGGAGTAATATTCAGGTCAGTTCAGAGGCATGAGTTTAGTCTAGAAATAGCCAGGTTAGAACAAGGGCTTGACACCCCCAGCCGGAGTTTCTTGCGTGAGTTAAACCCATTTCTAGACAAGGAGGGTATTTTGAGAGTTGGAGGAAGGTTAGCCAAGGCTAAACTCAAGGTGTGCGTAAAAAACCCCATCATCATACCCCCTAATAGTCACACTGCATTGCTGCTCGTTCGGCATCACCATGAAAGGATCCATCATCAGGGTAGAACTCTAACTGAGGCAGCCCTTAGAAATGAAGGTCTGTGGGTAGTTAATGCCAAAAGGTTGGTCAACAGTTGTATTTTCAAATGTGTCAAATGTCGGCGACTCAGACGAAACTGTCAAAGTCAGTTGATGGCAGAACTACCTCAGGATAGGACTTTGACAGACCCACCCTTTTCCCATGTGGGAATCGATGTGTTTGGTCCTTGGGAGGTTGTCACTAGGAAAACCAGGGGTGGTGTTGTAAATAACAAGAGGTGGGCAGTTTTGTTTACTTGTTTAGTAATACGAGCTGTCCATATAGAAGTCATAGAAGGAATGGACACTTCATCATTTTTAAACGCATTGAAAAGGTTCATAGCCCTCAGAGGGCCAATTAAGTCAATTCGGTCGGACTGTGGCACCAATTTTGTAGGTGCGACCAAAGAACTCAATTGTGTGTCTAGGTTTGGGAGAGACCCAAAGGTTCAGAACTTTACGAATACTGAACAAATTATGTGGACTTTCAATGTTCCTCACGCCTCCCATATGGGTGGTGTTTGGGAGAGGATGATTGGTATTAGTCGCAAAATCCTTAATGCCATGCTTTTGAGTCATAGGTCATTGACGCATGATGTTTTGGTGACACTTATGGCGGAAGTTACCGCAATTATCAACAACCGGCCGCTGGTTCCCCTTACCAGTGACCCTGAGAACTTACAACCACTGACTCCTGCACTTATTTTGACACAAAAGGTGCCAGGATGGAAGGACGTCATGTTGCCAGTTCCGGACGGAACTCACCGTGCCCTGTGGAAACAGGTGCAGTCCTTGGCCAACCACTTTTGGAAAAGGTGGAAAGCTGAGTACTTAAGCCAGCTTCAAGCTAGAAGAATCTGGCAAAGCCCACAGGACAACATTGAGGTTAACAACGTTGTGTTGTTAAAGGACAAAGACTTGCCCCGCCATGCGTGGCCCATGGGCATTGTATTAAAGACCTTTCCTTGCCCGGACGGTAAGGTCAGGAAAGTTCAATTAAAGACTTGCAACAGAGGCAAAGTGTCCATTTTGGACAGACCAATTAGTGACCTCGTGTTGCTTATTGGAGATGTTTAAAGTTCTAGTGTTTGTATTGTTGTGTATACAAAGGTGTTTGTATGTTTTTGATTGGTAAATTCCCACATCCTGGGAATTTAGCGGGGAGTGTTCCGTCCCCCAGGACGATGGTTTGCCTTACCTATTGGTCGTTTGTTTGTTTTCCCTCCTTTACATTTTGTTTGAGCCTCTGGCTGCAAAAGCCTAGGAAAAATGGCTTGGAATCTGCAAGAGCTGGCTGCAGTTTTCTTTGCAGTGATTGGTCAAAGAATGCAACATCTTAGGACCGCCCTTTTTACCAGGGTCTAGTCTCCATTTTGGAGCTTCATTCTGGCTATAGTCTTCCAACGTGCTGGAGCTGTACAAGGCTAACTGGGACAAATCATCCTCAAAATCAGGCCAATCTAAGCCTATCCAAATTAGATAAGTATTGAATTATATTGATCTGGAATAGGAAATCTAGTTAGAGGAGCAAAGTTATTCCATCGCTTCTAGAACTAATCTTTGCTGTAAAGATAGGGAAGGAAAGAGTTTCTCCTTCTAACATAGGCAGCGTGATTAGGGTATAGTGGTTTTATAATCACTTTTGCCTTCTGGAACCAGGGATAATTCTGCAACTAAAACCTATGGAAATTTGTTTCATTTTCTGCAACTTTAAGATCTGTGCCAGGTTTACAACCTTGTATGAATAAACATCCTTTTTTGAAGTTATCCAGACTCAGTCGTTCAATATCTATAGGACAGCTTATAGGGATTTGCAGTTCGCCCGGATAAAGGACAGCACGTTTCAGTTTTATAGTTTTTTATTGTCCGGCGGACGGCACAGGCAACATGATGCCAGCATGGCTTCAGATGTTATGATGATGTTTGGCTCACTGTAATTAATACAGTATTGCTTCCCACTCAAGCTTCTATGGCACCAATAGTTTTCCTCCTCTTTTCATTTCGTTTTGTAGAGGAATTACTGGTTACATAGAGATGCTTTTGATATTCCACAGAGCTGAACAAGGGCATAAGGAAAACACAACTAAAGAACTCCTGAAAGATTGCCATCCAATATTTTCTTAAAGGCCACCCATGAAAGTTTATTCCACTGTTGAACATTTCTCATGATAAATAATTCTTTCCCAATGTTTTGATGAAATTGAATTGGTTGTTTCTTCTTCTAGTCTCCAGAGCAGCAGAAAATAAGCTTGCTTCATCATCAACAGCCCTTGATATATTAAAATATAAATACTATATCACCCCAGTCTTCCTCAAGCTAAAGGTATCCAACTCTCTCAGTCATTTACCATAAGACCTGGTTTCCATGTAAATGTCTCCGAATTTTGGAGTTCTAAATCCCCCTAATTACAAGTGAGAACAAATGCAATCGTAATACAGTAGAGTCTCACTCATCCAACATAAACGGGCTGGCAGAATGTTAGATAAGCTAATATGTTGGATAATAAGGAGGGATTAAGGAAAAGCCTGTTAAACATCAAAATAGGCTGTGATTTAACAAATTAAGCACCAAAACATCATGTTATACAACAAATGTGACAGAAAAAGTAGTTCAATACGCAGTAATGCTATGTTGTAATTATGGTATTTACGAATTTAGCACCAAAATATCACAATGCATTAAAAACATTGATTACAAAAATGCGTTGGATAATCCAGAATGTTGGATAAGTGAGACTCTACTGCACTTCACTGTGACTTTTCTATTTTTTAAAATTCAGTGTTTCTTTAAGACAAAATTTTGGTCACCCATAACTTTTTGTCCCTTTGCATGATGCTCACAAAAGATGTTTCAATCTTGATTTGCACATTCACCAGGGCCCCAAGACTTTTTATGCATCTTTTTGGGATCCTGAAAAAGATGGTAAGTCAAGACGACAAGAAGATAGTTGTGCAAACCACTTTACATACATCTAGTATATCAATTCCATTCTTGGTTCTCATTACCATAGTACAAAACAAAAATGGGGGAAGGCATTCTTTTCCTCAGGCCAGGAATGTGAGCATCATTAGAACTACCAGAGATCAGAGCGGAGGAACATTGCAATGATGTAAATATTTATTTCCTATGCAACCTTCTTTTATGTTTCCAATTAATTTTGTGACACAGTGGGATGGAATGACATCCATAATTGCAGTTGACCTTTCAGACCGAAGGAGAAGCTTCTCTAAGAGACAAGACCTTTCCCACCCCCATGGATTCCTATGGGAAAAAGAGATAATTAATTGGAGAAAATGTATTACTTGTGTTACATGCTTTCATTGTGGGCAGAATGTATGATGCAGTTGTATTCACTAAATCATGGGCATCATTTTGATATAACATGGGCTGGAAAAATAATAGAATAGTATCAGTTGTGGAGATTAAGGTAACTCAATTTTGTTGCAGTTGCCCCTTTGAAAACTCTGTGGTCTCTGTTACAGTAGAGTCTCACTTATCCAACATAAAAGGGCCAGCAGAATGTTGGATAAGCGAAAATGTTAGATAATAAGGATGAATTAAGGAAAAGCCTATTAAACATCAAATTACATTATGATTTTACAAATTAAGCACCAAAACATCATGTTTTACAACAAAGTGACAGAAAAAGCAGTTCAATACATGATAACGTTATGTAGTAATTACTGTATTTATGGATTTAGCACCAAAACATCGCAATATATTGAAAACATTGACTTCAAAAACATTCACCACTAAATGACAGACAGCATTAGCATTAGATAAGTAAAGGTTGGATAAGCGAGACTCTACTGTATATTGTTATAACAATGATGAGGGAAAACAAATTGAAAATTAATCCAGACAAGATAGAGGTGCCAGGGTGTCAGCTGAACTGCTGACCTGAAGGTTGGGTTGCTGACCTGAAGGTTGCCAGTTCGAATCCATGAGAAAGGGTGAGCTCCTCCCTGTCAGCTCTAGCTTGTGGGGACATGAGAGAAGCCTCTCAGCAGGATGGTAACACATCTGGGCATCCCCTGGGTAATGTCTCTGTAGACAGCCAATTATCTCACACTAGAAGCTACTTGTTGCTTCTGACACAATAAAAGTGCAGTGAAGCCCATAAATACCTCCTGATCATGCCACAGTTTTAGGACTGTGTTGTCGAAGGCTTTTGACAACCCAGGTTTTCGAACAACCCGGTTTTAGGACATACCTTCTGTGATGGCATGCTATCTGCTCCCCTCATTGGTTTGGCACAGTAGGAGGGCAGAGTTGCACTGGAAGTGATGTGGTGAGGAGAATGATAATGCCAATAAGTAGCATTGCTTATTGGCATTAACTCAGATTGTAGGAAAACTGCAAAATAGTGGCTTCATGCAATACCCCTATCATATATTTGCCACCATGTGAACTGAGACCTCACTTTGGTTTTTTTTTTGTCTCTGTAAGACATGCCCAAAAAGGGAAACGCTAAAGAATGCTCAAACTTCCGTACAGTGGCACTTATTTCCCATGCCAGCAAGGTAATGCTCAAGATCCTGCAAGGCAGACTCCAGCAATACATGGAGCGAGAGTTGCCAGATGTCCAAGCTGGGTTTAGAAAAGGCAGAGGAACCAGAGACCAAATTGCCAACATCCGCTGGATAATGGAGGAAGCCAGGGAATTTCAGAAAAACATCTACTTCTGCTTTATTGACTATTCTAAAGCCTTCAACTGTGTGGATCATAATAAACTATGGCATGTTCTTAGTGGTATGGGGATACCAAGTCCTCTTGTCTGTCTCCTGAGAAATCTGTATAAAGACCAAGTAGCCACAGTCAGAACAGACCACGGAACAACAGACTGGTTCAAGGTTGGGAAAGGAGTGTGGCAGGGCTGCATACTCTCGCCCTCCCTATTCAACTTGTACGCAGAACACATCATGCGACATGCGGGGCTTGAGGAATCCAAGGACGGAGTTAAAATTGCTGGAAGAAACATTAACAACCTTAGGTATGCAGATGATACCACTCTGATGGCTGAAAGTGAGGAAGGGCTGAGGAGCCTTATCACCAAGGTGGAAGAAGAAAGTACAAAAGCTGGGTTGCAGTTAAATGTCAAGAAAACCAAGATCATGGCAACTACACCTATTGATAACCATCAAATAGAAAGAGAAAATGTGGAGGCAGTGACAGAATTTATATTTCTAAGTGCAAAGATCACTGCAGATGCAGACTGCAGCCAGGAAATCAGAAGACGTTTGCTTCTTGGGAGGAGAGCAATGGCCAACCTTGACAAAATAGTGAAGAGCAGAGACATCACACTGGCAGTGAAGGTCCGCATAGTTAAAGCAATGGTCTTCCCCATAGTAACCTATGGATGCGAGAGCTGGACCATAAGGAAGGCTGCGCAAAGGAAGAGAGATGCTTTTGAACTCTGGTGCTGGAGGAAAATCCTGAGAGTGCCTTGGACCTTGGCAAGAAGGTCCAACCAGTCCATCCTCCAGGAAATAATGCCCAATGGCTGCTCACTGGAGGGAAGGATACTAGAGACAAAGTTGAAGTATTTTGTCCACATCATGAGAAGACAGGAAAGCTTGGAAAAGATTGTGATGCTGGGGAAAATGGAAGGAAAAAGGAAGAGAGGCCGACCAAGGGCAAGATGGATGGACGGTATCCTTGGAGTGACTGGCATGAACTTGAAGGAACTGGGGGCGGCAATGGTCAACAGGGAGCTCTGGCGTGGACTGGTCCATGAGGTCACGAAGAGTCGGAATCGACTGGGCGACTGAGCAGCAGCAGCAGCAAGACATGATGATATGGTGTAAAGAAGACTATGTGTCTGTGGAGTAGAATTCCCTGAAGGAAGTGACTAAAAGATAAGTCACTCTTACACTCAAGAAAAATGTGGGCATGTAATAAAGGCATTTTTTGCTTCCACAACAAACTGTTCATTGCTGGGAAATCTGAGATCCATCAAGTTGAGTAGCCCTTGGGGTCAGAGGGACAGCCACTCCATGGAAAGGTCAATGATTTGTTTACAGCTCTCCTGGCTTTATGTCAAGCAGGAGGCTGGAAAAATTACTTCTATGTACAGTTCCACATAAATCATCTTAGCTAAATCAACCTTGCCAGTTTTATAAAACACAGAATCCAATCAGTCTTCTCCAAAGGAGAACGACCCACTCACTCACCAGGGGAAGGGGCTCCCGGGAGCAAGAGTGGTGGAGCTTAGATCTCATAAATATCTCAGAACTTTGATAGCTTTAAAGGAGATTATTTTTTGGAACTCTACACTATTGATTTATATAACTGCTCCATTAAGATTACCATAGGCACCCAAGAGTATGTATTCCACTCCTTCTACCCATGCAGAACACAAATGGGAATATCTGAAAGCACAAAGAAAGCACTTAAAAATGGCCAAGCCCTGTCAGAGGAAAAACACAATCACAAGTAAAAATGTAATGAGAATGCCTTGAATGCTCGCCAAAATGTCCATCCTCTTTTATTTACTGCTAGTCAAAAGTTTTAGAAGTGGAGCTGCTGTTAATAAACAGAGGAGAGGATCCTGCTTCAGGATTTTCTAAAAAGCTGTGGTCTGGACACACACATTTGTGGCATGGTATCTATTTATTATTCGATTCTTGATTGTTAAAGGAATTTATACCCTGACCAGACTGGGTTTATAAGGTATATACATAGTATAAATTAATTTCACTTTTAAACTTGAGTCCCATTTCCAAAATATGTATGTACACGTATTCCAGAATCCAAAATAATCCAAAATATATAATACTTATGGTTCCTAGTATTTCAGATAAGAGATGTTCAACCTGTACCATAAACTAATTACGATATATACTCGAGTATAAGCCGACCCAAATATAAGCCAAGGCACCTAATTTTACAATTAAAAAACGGGAAAACGTTGACTCAGGTATAAGCTGAGAGTGGTAAATTTCAGATATAAAAATAGATACCAATAAAATTACATTAACTGGGGCATCAGTAATTTAAATGTTTTTAAATACTTACATAATGCTGTAATTTAAGATAAGACTGTCCAACTCTGATTAAATCATTATTCTTCAATGTCAATGTGCTTACGCATCCTTTTAATAATAATAGAGTAAAATAATGAATGTAATAACAAGATCAGAGTGAAATAATAAATGTGTTAATAATAATGATGAAAAGTATTAAAATAAATGTAATAGCAACAATAATAATAGAGTAAAATAATAATAATAATAATAATAATAATAATAATAATAATAATAATAATAACTTTATTTTTATACCCCGCCCCATCTCCCCGAAGGGACTCGGAGTGGCTTAATTGGGGCCATGCCCGACACAATAATACAATAACAGTAGTAAGACAATAGATAAATAAATAAATGTAATAATAATAATTAATAGAGTAAAATAACAAATGTAATAATAGAGAAAAATAATAAATGTACCGTATATACTCGAGTATAAGCCGAACCGAATCTAAGCTAACCAGGACCCTCACCCGAGGATAAGCCGAGGCAGGCTTTTTCAGCCCTAAAAAAGGGCTAAAAAACTCAGTTTATACTCGAATATATATGGTAATAATTACTTCTAAACATGGAGTTTCCCAGAAGCTATGGAAGCTATTGTGAAGTGTGTTAAAGCACTGACCTGCTGAACTTGCAGACCAAAAGGTCCCGGGAGCAGAGTGAGCACCTGCTGTTAGCTCCAGCTTCTGCCAACCTAGCAGTTTGAAAACATGCCAATGTGAGTAGATCAATAGGTACTGCTGGCCACATGACCTTTGAGGTGTCTACGGATAACGCTGGCTCTTCGGCTTAGAAATGGAGATGAGCACCAACCCACAGAGTCAGACATGACTGGACTTAACGTCAGGGGGAACCTTTACCTTTTTATGGAAGGCTTGGACCTTTTCTGTGTCTTATACCAACTTCACATAATCGATAAAGGTATACTTTCTGAACTTTCTTAGCTTTTGCTTTCTATCATGCAGGTGGGCTAGAACAGCTGTATATATATTTTAGCAATGTTGACAATCCAATGGGTTTCCTTTTTACACTGCTTTGATATCAATGTGAAAGTCTATATTTAAAACATATTCTAACAAATTGAAATCTGTTTTCTCTATGCAATCAAAGATATAATTATAGAGCCCATTTTTAGATAAGCTAGTATTTATTGGCAATTTGTCAGGATAGGTACTGAATTTGATTTTGCTTCCCTTGAAGATGCCCCAAGGCAGGTGTCTCAGTGATTTAAGATAATGAGGCTCCTGGGGATATGCAGTAACAACATTAAGCACCCTCATTACCAATCTACAAATACTCTGGGGATGCTTGAGGAAAGAAACCACTCTTTTTTGGGGCTAACGTCACAGCTCTTTATTAGAGGTTGGTTGAATTAATTTCATTTTGTCACCATCTTCAGGTAATGGGCATTGGGAAATGGGGAGCAGTGAGGGTAAGAGTAATTTCAACAAAGGATCTGTGGTTTGGTCATCTAGATAGGTTTGAGGGTTGTATGTGCTAAATTAAAATTTTGGAAGTACCATATATACTCGAGTATAAGCCGACCCGAATATAAGCCGAGGCACGTAATTTTACCACAAAAAAACTGGGAAAACATTGACTCCAGTATAAGCCAAGGGTGGTAAATTTCAGATATAAAAATAGATACCAATAAAATTACATTAATTGAGGCATCTGTAGGTTGTGGCGCAGGCTGGAGAGCAGCTGCAATGAATCTCTGCAATGAATCACTCTGACCAGGAGGTCATGAGTTCGAGGCCTGCTCGGAGCCTATGTTTGTTTGTCTTTGTTCTATGTTAAAAGGCATTGAATGTTTGCCTGTATGTGTAATGTGATCCGCCCTGAGTCCCCTTTGGGGTGAGAAGGGCGGAATATAAATGCTGTAAATAATAAAATAAATAAATAAAAAATTAAATGTTTTTGAATATTTACATCAAGCTCAAATTTAAGATAAGACTGTCCAACTCTGATCAAGTCATTATTCTCATCTTCTTCAATGTAATATGTATCTTTTTAATAATAATAGAGTAAAATAATACATGTAATAATAGTAATAATAAATACAGGAAAATAATAATAAATGTAATAATACCAATAATAACAGAGAAAAATAATAAATGTACCATATATTCTTGAGTATAAGCTGACCCAAATATAAGCCAACCAGGACCCTCACCCGAGTATAAGCCGAGGGGGGCTTTTTCAGTCTTAAAAAAAGGGCTGAAAAACTATGCTTATACTTGAGTATATATGGTAACTTTTTGCAATGCTACTTTTAAGCTATAGTGTTATTAGGGTTGGTTTTCACCCAATGAGAAGGTCCATATCAGACCAGATCACCATACTGTAGCAAATGTGTCACGAAGTCATGACTATATATATATATATATATATATATATATATATATATAGAGAGAGAGAGAGAGAGAGAGAGAGAGAGAGAGAGAGAGAGAGAGAGAGAGAGAGGCTGTTGAAGGCTTTCATGGCCAGAATCACTGGGTTGCTGTGAGTTTTCCCGACTGTGTGGCCATGTTCTATAAGCATTCTCTCCTGACATTTCACCCACATCTACCCCACTTATCTAATTTCCAACAGACCTCACAACCTCTGAGGATGCCTACCATAGATGTGGGCGAAACATCAAGAGAGACTGCTTCTTGAACATGACCATACAGTCCAGAAAACTCACAGCAGCCCATGACTATATTTTTTAATGCCCAGCAGTATGTATTTGTTGTCCCTGCATATGAAAACTACATGATTTGAAGTGTTTTAAATTGGGGGATCACAACAGCTCTGATTGGATCACATGCACATTAGAAGGTTCTAAAAGTGAATAAGCGTTTTTAGTCTTATAGGTATAGGTTGAGCACCCTTTATCTGGAATTTCATTATCTAAAATACTGTACTTTAAATTTGAAATCCTAAATTGTCCATATGGATGTCTCAGATTATGGTGGTTCAATGTGTTCTAATTTTGTTTCAGTGGCAATAAGATAAAAATGTCATGTAAAATTACTTTTGGGCTATATGTATAAATTGTAATATGAACCATAGATTAATGTTCCTTTAAGTTTAGGTATCCTATACAAGCTCTATCATTTTATTATGATAGGACCAGGCTGTGGCACAGGCTGGTTAGCAGCCAGCTGCAATAAAAATAAAATATAGCCCCTGCTCACTGCTGACCTATGCAACCCGAAAGATAGTTGCATCTATCAAATAGGTGCCACTTATATGTGGGGAGGATAATTTACGACACCATAAAAATCATCCAGCCGCTGTTGGAATGAGGAAGTGCCGTCGCAGTGGATGATGAAGCAGCTGCTCCCCCTGTGGCTGGAATTAAGCATACCCTCTGGAAGCTGGAGAAGGTTTAAATTGCCTCTGCGTCTGTCTCTGTTCTATGTTATATGGCATTGAATGTTTGCCTTATATGTGTACAATGAGATCTGCCCTGAGTCCCCTTCGGGGTGAGAAGGGCGGAATATAAATACTGTAAATAAAATAAATAAATACATGCACATGCAGGTATTCAAAAATCAATTTCATTGCTAAAACGTTATTGAAAAACAGTAATCAAAATATAAATCAGATGTATCAAATATAATGGAAATTCCCATGTTGCATTTTGTCTCTCCCCCTCCCCCCCCCCCCCCCTCAGATTTGTTATGATGTGCCCAATGTAATATTAATGATTCACAGTCAGCCACGGCCACGCCATCTGCACTGCTGGCACACTTGTTGTGGTCAGGGACCAAGGCAGCAACATTCTGTTTTCACAACACTTATTGTTGCCAATGGGAATCACAGACTTACGGACCAAAGTTGGTACATGGCTGCTGAAGTGGAAATGCATTGCAGATCATCCTAACAGAATGCTTTGCGACTCTCGGCCAACTCATCTAGAAGGTGCCGGCCAGTTCCTATGGCAAGCTGCTTTTCAATAAATCAGAGTCTTTCTACAGAAGAAAAGGATTACAATAGGAAAGGTTATTATTTGGAAAGTACTGATGAATAACACACTATTAATAATAATCTAGCATTAGTTCTACTCACCCAGGTTTCCTTACCAGACCACATATTTTCCCCCTTTTTTATTTCTACTCTATTAATTTATGCAATTGCTATCTTGGCAATAAAAAATTGAACCTGTACCCCGTGTAAGGTTGTTGGATGAGTGTCTTGTTTTGCAGCAGATTCGTACTCAACAAGCAAGTATTGTGTGAGAGTCTGCAGTGGATAGAACAAATCAATGGTTATTCTTGGTAAAACAAGGATAATTTATAAAAAAAAAAATGGGGCCCATAAACTCCTTTAAATTTGTGGCTTTGTTATTCCAAAGGTGTAGGCAGAAGGAAAAGCAGAATTTATATTGATCAAATGGGGTTTCAACTTGGGAAATAGTCTTGACGGGAAATCTGCACCGTAAATCCTCTGCGGGGCACATGAACTTTGTATTGATTTTGTCAATTTGAAGTTTCTTGATAGGCAGGTCTACTGATGTAGAAGTACAAACCTAACATATACACTCAGGGCTTATTTACACTGGGCTGGTGTAAATCTGCCCCAGAGCAGCACCAGGTATCGCATGTAGGTACTAAATCTGGGGATTTTGTCCAAGCAGTCCAAGAGTCCATCCACTCCATTGGGCTGTCACTTCCATGTCAGCACCATTGTCATTACTAGCCAGCTACAGAGTTTTATCCAAAGACCTGGCCATCATAATGGCCTCTTCTGATGTCAGAATGGGATCAAACCAGCAAGAGTTAGTTCAGACTTTGAAAAGTCAGAATATAGCTGAAAATCCCAGGACACTTACTGGAAGCTGATGTGCATCATGAAGACTGCCAGCAGTTCTTTTGGATTTTTTTGTTAGTGTAGACAAAACAGGAGTTGAGGACTATGTCAGTTTTGTTTTCTTACACATATTTTAAAATCCTGAAGTTTTTTTCCATCACGTTCATGAAGAACCTTGGGAAATTGTTTACAAGGTTTCAACCCGATGGCTCCTAGGAAGTTTTCTGACACTTCAGCAGGTGATCCTGTCAAAGCTCTGGTTGGGTAAATGACAGGAGCAGCAAGTGCAATCACTCTCGAGTGTCATCGAGTGGAGTCAAACCAGTCTTTCCAGGGACTTGGTGACAATGAAACAACTGGGCAAATGATTATAGATTTTGACTGAAAACTCCAAGTGGGTTCAAATTAAACACAGGTTGGAGCCTGTTTGAGGATCTACTCTCTGGCAGCAAAAATATTTTCTTTTTCTATTGCACTTGCAATGTAACATAACATGGTTATGCTTCTAAATGGCAATAATTTCATTAACAATTTCACTATAATTGTTAGCTCTTGAATGAGGTGAACTTTCAGCTATGCTTGTTTGAGCTATTGTAAGTCAAACTGGCAAAAAGTGGCATAATGATGCTGATGATATCATCCACCAACCCTGTCCTCTGAACTGGTCAAATTCAGAGTTTTCACAGCATAGAAAAGACTGCTTTGCATCTGTCTTCCATGCATTTATTAGACAAGGAACTATCAAAATGAGACACAGAGTGAGGTAGCAACCCTAGCCAAAAATGTAATTTGATATAATACAAAATATGCAAAACTAGACATCTGAATTCTGTTTTGAATGTTTTTCCCTTTTTGCCATATTGGAAACTGCCCTGAGTCCCTTTGGGGAAATAAGGTGGTCTACAAATAAATTATTATTATTATTATTATTATTATTATTATTATTATTATTATTATTATTATTAAAGCTTAGGCATGGAAAAATAAATATCTTAACTTGGTTTTTCCCACATTTTAAAAATCAGTTTCATTTGATTCCACATATAAACTCCTATCTGCCAGGAGTTCCCCAAGAAGTTGTCATTGTGACTTTCAAGAATCATAGATAAAAATGCCTCATTACTAGTCTTAAAGGAAGATTCAACCATCAGTTAGTGTAGACTATGGCCTAGGTCAAGTTGGCATGTTTTCGAACTTCTAGGTTGGCAGAAGCTGGGGCTAACAGCGGGCACTCACTCCGCTCCCTGGATTTGAACCTGGGACCTTTCGGTCTGCAAGTTCAGCAGCTCAGTGCTTTAACACACTTTGATTAATTAACACACTGGATTAATGGGGACTTGATCAATTCTATTGATCCAATGGGGATTCTTGTTAAATGGATCTATAGTAGTAGTATTTTGTAGTTGGATTATGGCTATTATCTACAGTGAAGAGGCACCACCTTGTCCTTTGCTTCAGGCAGCACAATGTCTTGGACTTGCCAGTAATGGAGAATATGTCTGTAACCCTCTGAATACAGAAAACATAAGCTACAAACATTCTTGTATTATTATGAAATTACACTGCAAGAAGTCCAAATAAGATTGGGGGGGGGGGGGGGGATGGCTTCAGACCTCAGTGTTTTTCATCTCAGCATTCAAGATCCCTTGACTTCTGCAATGTCAACATACTTTATTCTGCAGATATCTGTTCCCTACCTAAGGCTTGCCCTGTTTATTTTCACAAAAGCAGCTGCTGCCTGCAATATATTTACTTTTATCCCATTTCTCTTTAGACTGTCTTATGTTCCTCTGTTTACATTCAGGTATTTGCAGTGTTGGGGGTAGTAAGTGGGGGGGGGGCTGCTTTGTATAAATCAATCAACAAAGTTATTTGCACTTTTGCATTTACATAATGCAACCTATCCCCCCAAACCTTGGAGCGTTCACAAGGCAGCTAAAAAAGATTACAGTGCTAAACCTTTGTGTGTAAATGCTGGGTGGTGAGGAGAATAAAAAGGAGGTGTAAATTTCCAAAATGTCAAAGTGAAAATGTTTTGGGACCTTCTCTTATCCAAAACAGATCCCTGCAGGCCAATGGAGAACTGGCATGGATATAATTTCTGCTTCTTTTTAAACTCCACACAAATGCACATTAGTTATGCATAAAATTTGAATATTGCTTCTCCTAGATAAGTATTCTGGAGGAAGTAGTATCCTGGTGGGTAATTATTTTGTTTGGGATATAAAAGCTGTAGATGGATTCTAATCTAACCAAGGCAGGTGTTTTTTTTGTTTTTGTTTTTTTTAATCGTGTTAGAAGCGAATTGAGGCAAGTTGATCCTGGTGTGAGAGAATCGTACATCTTCAAACATGTTGTCCAGGGGTTGCCCGGATGCGTTACCATCCTCCGGGGCGGAGCGGGGGGACTTCTCTCATGTCCCCGCATGGGAAGCTAGAGCTGACAGATGGGAGCTCACCCCATCTTGCGGATTCAAACTGCCAACCTTGGAACTGGTTTAACCCATTGCACCACCGCAGCTCCTATCCAAGTGGTAGTGTTTGGGAAATCATTTGCCTCTCACTACAGATAGGAATAAAAACTTGATTAGAATAATGGTTCAAGAATAATCCCAGTTATAATGGAAAGGAAGTTCCCAAAAAATCTAAAAAATATAATGGATAAAGTATTAAGGGGCAAAAACCTATATAAAATAGGGGACTGGACTAAGATTGGAATGAAGAAGGAAAAGATAAAGGAGGAATTTGGGGAAGTGAAATTGACATGGTTCCATGGTGTTCAGCTAGAGCAATGGTATAAGAATTGGGTAAAAATAATAAAGAACCTAACCAATGAACAAATAATACAAAATGGAAGGGATACAGATGATTATAAAAAAAATTGAAAGGTGTAACTGGTAGAATCTACAGGATATTGTGTGGAATAAAAGAAGGAGAAAGAAAAAATATTACTCTTAAGGAAATATGGGAGGAGGAGTTAGAGATGAAAATAAATGAAATGGAATGATCGCAATTGTGGAAACAAAGGCATCTGAAAAATTTATCAATAAGAGTCAAAGAAAATTATTATAAGATAATTTGGAAATGGTATTTAACCCCATTAAAATGTCAAATATTAATAAAAACCATCCAAAAAATTGCTGGAGATGCTGTCAGGAAGTGGGAACATATATACATATGTGCTGGCATTGTAAATATGTAAGGAAATTTTGGTATAAAGTATTTAAAGAGATAGAGGATATAATGACTATCAAATTGGAAAGAAGTCCTAGTATTGCATTATTATCAATTTATAATAACAATAAGATGGATAAAAAAGAAAAAGAAGCAATAACAAATTTATTGACAATAGCAAGACTGCTTATAGCAAGGAATTAGAGAAAAGTAATAAATGTTCAGATTGAAGAATGGTATAAAGAAGTATGGAAATTGACAATAAATGATAAGCTAACATGCAAATTAAAAGTTAAAAGAGGGATATGGAAAAAATGATTTTGAGGATGTATGGGGGAAATTTATTGAGAAAGGACTCCAAAAAAGAAAGGGAGGGCTACCACCTCAGGAAGAAATGAGATTTTTGTTAGATAATACATAAGAAGTGGCTCGGGGTGGGAGGGGGGGATACACAGTGGTGAAGAAATATAGATGGACAAATGTTAATATCTATAATAGTAGATATTAAGCAACAATAGATATAAAAGACTAATGCAAGAATTGTATGATATATTATATAAAAGTGATTATTGTATGGAAAATTTTAAATTCAATAAAAAATATTTTTTTAAAAAGAATAGTGAGGATGGAGCTTCTTGCCTCTTGTCTACCACAGATCTTTACTGTTTGCCTGTTCAACTAAAACAATCATTGCACTTTTGCTGGAGTGATGAAACATGTGGATGTCCATAGAAAGTAAAAAAAAAAAGCCCTCCTTGAAAGACCATGGTTTGCTGTCCTTTAAAGCCAAATGGATAATAAATATACTGACCTTTCCCTTAAAGAAGCTGTCAAAGCTACATAACAAATAAAAGAATCTCATAGCACTTGATCTATTCCCTATCTGTTCAGTAAGAAGGAACCCAAAATCTATACAAAAATTCCCAGCAAGGCAGTTCTCAAAAATTGGAAAGTGTGTGACAATTATAGAGTGAGACCTCTACATTGGGAATAGACAACTGAGTAATCTCTTAGAAACTCAGAGTACTGAAAATTCATGCTTTAGGCTAATACAAGTTCACACATTAGCAAACACAACGTATTAGGATGAAGGTGGTTCCAGACTAATTATTAATTTGAAAGACTGCTGCATAGCTCTTGGCAATATCATTAGAGGCTTAGACTCAACTTTATATTCCTCTGATAGAAGACTGATATAAAGGCCACAGGGAACAGGAACTAGACCAGCATGGGGAGCTGATATAAATACGCAAATAGATGAAAAAGAATGGGAATGCATATAAATTAGGCCTGCATTTAAAGCTACTTTGGTGTCTCTTTAAAAATAAACCACACCTATGGTTGTTGTGTGTTTTCCGGACTGTGTGGCCATGTTCCAGAAGTATTCTCTCCTGATGTTTCACCCACATCTATGGCAGGCATCCTCAGAGGCTGTGATGTATACGCTCTTGTATCACGTGATTCACTCTGTTGTCAGAGTTAAATGTTTATTGTTTTAATTATGTTTTAATTGTATTTTAATGTTTATTATTATTATTATTTAAATATCTATTTTTGTACTTGTTTAAAGGCATTGAATTATTGCCGCCCTGTGAAGCCGCCTTGAGTCCTCTCCGGGGCGAGGAAAGCGGGGTAAACGTATTGTAAGTAAACAAACAAATAAATAAAATATACAGTAGAGTCTCACTCATCCAATCCTCACTTATCCAAGCCTCTGGATAATCCAAGCCATTTTTGTAGTAAATGTTTTCAATATATTGTGATGTTTTGGTGCTAAATTCGTAAATACAGTAATTACAACATAACATTTCTGCGTATTGAACTGCCTTTTCTGTCAAATTTGTTGTATAACATGAAGTTTTGGTGCTTAATTTGTAAAATCATAACCTAATTTGATGTTTAATAGGCTTTTCCTTAATTCCTCCTTATTATCCAAGTTATTCGCTTATTCAAGCTTCTACCAGCCCGTTTAGCTTGGATAAGTGAGACTCTACTGTACATTCTTACATTTATGGGCCACATTAAATAAGGGACTTCTGGCCCCAAATATTACACCAAGTAAACCAGATTACTAAGCAACTAATAGTATATGACAACATATATTTGTTATGGTCCATAAGAATCATACTCATGAAAAACATTGTTTTATGTGGCTGTCCTCAACAAGACTAGTGGCAGCTAAACAGTGGAAGTAGGAAGGGAATAATAGACACATTTATGTAGCAGAGAAAAGTATGAGACCTGGCTATGAATAAAAAGTAATATAGCACTAATAAGACAAATGTCTTGAAACATAGATGCCATTTGTTGAATTAATGAGATCTGGATCAAGAAGACGGAGATCATGTGGACCTCACTGGCAATTTTGAAGGAAGGACAGTAGAGGCCACACATTAAGTACTGAAGAAAGAGAAACAAAACACATTATTACTATAGGTTAAGCATACTTTATCCAAAATGCTTAGGACCAGAAGCGTTTAGTAGTTTGGATTAATGCAGGGGAGTGGGGATTCACATAGGATAATCCACATTATCTGTTTTGAACTGGATTATATGAGTCTACACTGCCATATAATCCAGTTCAAAACAGATAATCTGGATTTTATATGGCAGTCTAGATGGAGCCATAATAGAGATGGGATACCAAATCTAAACATAAAATTGATTTATGTTTCATATGCACCTTACACACAGCCTGATGAAAATTTTATAGACAATCTTTAAATAAATGTGTGCATGAATCAAAGTTTGTCAACATTGTGCCATCAGAAAACTGAGGTGTCACTATCTCAGCCATTCATGTGGATGATTTTAGAATATTTCATATTTCAGAATTCCAGATAATGGGTATTCAACCTGTACTACCAACTATAAACACTGATTGATACAACAACCTTTATTTATCATGCGGATACCATTATTATTGTGCTTATGGATGTCTCTATCTGTTATGTTGTGTTATAAATAGAAATACTTAAGAAAAAGCTGCACATCTAAAGATTAGTGAGTTTTAATGCCTGAAAACCAGTTTAATGTCATATTAATAATGAAGCACATTGGCAGTAAAGCTAATGAAGTAATATAATAGTGATTGGATCATAGTGAAGCATAACCGCATTTCCAGAAATGGAACATAGTGAAACCTAACCACTGTCACATCTCAGGTTAGCTTCACCTTGCTAAAGACACCAGACTGTACACCAGAAGTAGTCCTTTGTAGTTTATTAGGAAATAGGGAAAAGATAGTTTATAAAAGGCCAAAGTTCAGTTCCAAAAGATAGTTGCTAAAACAAGGCTGTAAGAACAAATCCATGGAAACGTTAGGCATGAAACAAGGTCCTTAAAATGAAGCCAAAGTCCCAGAAATGACGATACATCCAGACTACAAGATAATACAGGAACACAGACTTGGTTCTTGATTCAAGTAAAGAAATTGCATTGACAAAGATTTCCCTCTCAGCAGACTGTTTTAATAGCAAAACATGAAGGCATTTCTTTTCCCTTTGACCTCCCTTTTATTTGCTATTCTGAGACCCCCGAAATTCCAGACGACTAGCCCGATCTAAAGAAGCAGCCTCATCGCTTTTGCTTTCAAGGCCACAGGGCTCGTTAGTGTTATCAAACTGAGACTGGGAACCGCTCTCCCTTTCTGCTTCTTGCACCTGAAAACCATAATCATTAACAATGTCATTTCTTCCCATGGGAAAGCCTCCCTGCTCCTCATCTCCCACAGCAGGAACACTCTGCACCTGAATCCCATAATTCCCATCAGAGTCATCCTGAAACTCATCCTGAACCTGAATCCCATCAACTTGAAACTGCATCCCAGAATCCTCATCAGAGTCACACAAAGGCTGAGTCACAACACCACCTTCCAGTTCCAATCCATTTGGAAAGTATGAATCAGTTAAGTTTAAGGAAATTGGATATATATTTTTCCCTGTTCTTGCTTCTAAGGCCAATCATAAACAAACACATTGGTGTCTTACTATGTAGCTTCATCCTTGGTTGGATGGTAGGCTGTGGCAAAGGTACACCAGTATGTCTTCCTTTTGTTATGGAAATACTTTGATATCCTACAAACATATGCCTACTCAAATTCAGGAGGTTCCTGAGAAACAGACCCGGTTGGGGGGGGGGGGGAATCCGGACACCAAAAATTCACAGGGTTTAACTGAATTGCAAACCCCTACTAAAGAGATCAGTAGTGGATTGCAAAGAGGATGGATTGTTCTAGTTACACTCATTATTGTTGGTCTTGCTCAGTAATGTATTGTTTTGTTACTGTGTTGTTGTTGTTTTTTAATTTCATTTAATTACTTTAATTTTTTGTGACTCCCTTGTCTAATGTTAGTATGATATTTACATCCATTCATCCAATGCTTTTGGGGTGAAAAGATCGGCCGCTTACAAGAAACGTTGCCCAGGGGACGCCCGACTGAATTCACTCAATCTTCAGGGAGGCTCTTTCCGTGTCCCCCGGATGCTATTAAATCGACTAGGACCTGTTATCAAACCCAAGCTTATTGCACAACAAGCAGGTTTCAGACCAGGGAAAAACTGTACAGGTCAAACATATCGAGGAAGGCTACGAGAAAGGCTGCATCACGGGAACAGTTTTTGTGGACCTTACGGCAGCCTATGACACGGTGCAACATAGAAAAATGCTGCATAAAGTCTACCATATCACCCGGGACTTTGATTTTACAAAAACTGTCCAGACCCTCTTAGAAAACCGCAGCTTCTATGTGGAGTTTCAGGGCCAGAAAAGCAGATGGAGGAGGCAAAAGAATGGTTTACCCCAAGGCAGCATCCTTGCACCGACCTTATTTAACATCTTCACGAACGATCAGCCACAACCACCACTCACAAAGAGCTTTATATATGCTGATGACCTTGGTCTTACAACACAAGCAAAAGATTTTGAAACAGTTGAAAAGCAACTCACCAATGCCTTGAAAGATCTCTCCAGCTACTACAAAGAGAACCACCTGAAGCCGAACCCTGCCAAGACACAAGTGTGTGCTTTCCACCTACGTAACCGCGAAGCCAACAGGAAACTGAAAGTTACTTGGGAAGGCCAAGAGCTCGAACACTGTTTCCATCCTAAATACCTTGGTGTCACCTTAGACCGAACACTAACATATAGGAAACACTGCATGAACACCAAGCACAAAGTAGCTGCACGCAATAACATCCTGCGGAAACTGACTGGCAGCGCATGGGGAGCAGACCCACAAGTAGTAAGAACATCAGCCCTGGCCTTGTCTTTCTCAACTGCAGAGTATGCCTGTCCTGTTTGGCACAAGTCTGCCCATGCAAAGCAGGTGGACATAGCACTGAATGAAACATGCAGAATCATCACGGGATGTCTTAAACCTACACCTGTTGATAAACTCTACAAGTTAGCTGGCATTGCCCCTCCTGACGTGCGACGGGAAGTTGCTGCTAACGGTGAGAGAAAAAAGGTTGAACATTGTGAAAGCCACCCACTGCATGGCTATCACCCTCCTCCCACCAGACTCAAATCAAGGAAGGGCTTCATGAGAACCACCACTCCCTCCTCTTGATGTTCCTCCAGCAACAGCAAGGGTGTCTCTCTGGGCAGATAAACCTGTCAATTCTAACTGGATGGCCCCCCATGAGGGTCTTCCTCCCGGGGCAAACCAGGAATGGGCAACTTGGAAGTCCCTGAACAGACTCAGAAGCGGAGTGGGCAGATCTAAAGACAACTTGGCAAGGTGCCACTACCTGGAGGAATCCTCCACCTTGTGTGACTGTGGAGCTGAACAAACAACTCAGCATATGTATGCTTGCCCACAATGCCCTGCCTCATGTACGGAGGAGGAGTTGTTTAAAGCTACAGACAATGCGGTTGCTGTTGCCCGCTTTTGGTCCAAAACTATTTAGTTGCTTGTGATTTCTTTTCTTTTCTATTTTATGTTCATTATTTGAAATGTATTTGCTGTACCAATGCTTTTGACACGAAATAAATAAATGATATTTACAGAATATTTTGTAATGGGCATAGTGCCACAAACAAATAAATTCCGTTTGACTAGAAATGTTTATGCAAATGGAAATCTGGAATGCATGCATGATTATGATATACCACCAGATCTCGTACTGACCACAAGTGGTCAGTGATCCATCCAAAGGCAGAGGCCAGGAAGGGTTGCATTTACCAGTTGGAGGACAGCTGGGACTGTCAGTGAGGTGAGAAGCATTTCTCAGTATTTTGGAAAGATTCCCCATCCCAGATGGGCAATCACATTACTCAGTGCCCTATCCTATCTTTGCCATTAGAATATAAGTAACCTGATATTCACGATCCTTGGAAAATATTAATTGGGTGTGGATGACAGTGTGTGGGTGTATTTCCTTGACTGTGTCGCATGGGTCCTTTTCATCTCCTCCCGGTTCAAAACCGACTCATTATAATGAATGTTTGTGTTAGGCAAGAGTGTCTTTCTTCTCCTTCTGCCATTAATAACAGTTCAGACATCTCCAACTTTTGGCACAACGGCCTGTGACAAGGGATTGATGGTGGCGGGTCCAGCCAGACAGCTGGTGCGCTTAGTCAGTTGGGGAACCTTTTCTGAAATAGATTAGTACGTTTTTGCTTTCATTTAGGAAAATAATGTTGCCAATACAAATATGAGCAGGTGCTGAAATTCTGTCTAGGATCAAGGAAGGCATTAACCTTTTGGGTTAGAATAGGGAAGAAAATAACAGCAGGGAATCATAAGGCTCTTATAACACAGGCTCCTTTGTGGCTTTTAGGTGGTAGAGAGCTTTCAAGTTGTTTACAGAAAGGACAACTTTCATAACTGGGTTGGACTCAGCATGATTGAGTATTCAGTTAAACATTGTTTATTAAAATGTATGGAAAGCAAAATGTAAAAGAGAAAAGTTGAAGGTGCTGGGCATGTTGTTGTTGTTGTTGTTGTTGTTGTTGTTGTTGTTGTTGTTAGAAACACAACAAGATGAGTCCACAGCAGACACACTGCTGGCTGTTGTATTGGAACATTATATTATTATTATTATTATTATTATTATTATTATTATTATTATTATTATTATTATATGACACAGCAAACAAGATAGATATGCTGGATTTCGTATCACAAAATCACAAGTCGAACACTTCCCAAGTGTCTAGGACTGTGTGATGTATTTTCGGATAATGCGTGCAGATCCCAGTAGGGTGGCCTTTTGCAGTTGGCAGATCGTAATTTTGTCAATGCCTATTGTTTCCAAATGCCAGCTGAGATCTTTTAGTACAGCACCCAATGTGCCAATCACCACTGGGACCACTTGTACTAGTTTCTGCCAGAGTCTTTGAAATTCAATCTTGAGGTCCTGATAGAGGCTGAGTTTTTCCTGTTGTTTTCCGTCACCTGGGATGGCAACATCAATGATCCAAACCTTTTTCTTTTCCACAACTGTGATGTCTGGTGTGCTGTGTTCCAAAACTTTGTCAGTCGGGATTCGGAAGTCCCACAGCATCTTTGCATGTTCATTTTCCAATACTTTTGCAGGTTTGTGATCCCATCAGTTCTTTACTGCTGGGAGGTGGTACTTGAGGCATAAGTTCCAATGAATCATTTGGGCCACATAGTTGTGCCTCTGTTTGTAGTCTGTCTGTGCAATTTTCTTACAGCAGCTGAGGATATGATCAATGGTTTTGTCGGTTTCCTTGCACAGTCTGCATTTTGGGTCATCAGCTGATTTTTCGATCTTGGCCTGAATTGCCTTTGTTCTGATGGCTTGCTCCTGGGCTGCAAGGATCAGGCCTTCTGTCTCCTTCTTCAGGGTCCCATTCGTGAGCCAGAGCCAGGTCTTCTCCATATCAGCTTTTCCTTCAATTTTGTCAAGGAACTTTCCATGCAATGTTTTGTTGTGCCAGCTGTCAGCTCTAGTTTGTAGTGCAGTTTTCTTGTACTGATTCTTTGTCTGCTGTACTTTGAGGAGTTTCTGATTTTTGACTTCAATCAAAGCAGGTTCTTCACTTTGCTTTACATATTCTGCCAGGGCATGTTCTTCTTCTTTGACTGCTTGTTTTACTTGTAAGAGTCCTCTGCCCCCTGATCTTCGAGGCAGATATAGCCGGTCAACATCACTGCGAGGGTGCAGTGAATGATGAATTGTCATGAGTTTTCTTGTTTTTCTGTCCAAATTGTCCAGTTCCATCTGTGTCCAGTTTATGATACCAGCAGTATATCCTATGACAGGTATGGCCCAGGTGGTTATGGCCTTGATGGTGTTGCCTCCATTGAGCTTGCTTTTGAGAATTTTCTGACCCTTTGTGTGTATTCTTTGCTGATCACAGTTTTCACATGTTCATGCTTGATGTTGTCCAGCTGTAATATGCCCAGATATTTATAGGCCTCTGGCTGGTGACACTTTATTGTTTGGCCATTAGGCATATTTATGCCCTCACTTTCAATGACTTTCCCCTTCTTCAATGCCACTGTCGAACATTTGTCCAAGCCAAACTCCATGCTGATATCAGTGCTAAAAATTCGGACAGTGTTAGTCAGAGACTGGATTTCAGTCTCTGAAATTATTATTATTATTATTATTATTATTATTATTATTATTATTATTATTATTATTATTATCACAACAAGATAAGTCCACAGCAGACACTCTGCTGGCTATTGTATTGGATCACACGTCGGACACTTCCCAAGTGTCTAGGACTGTGTGATGTATCGGCGAATATCATTATCATCATCATTATTATTATTATTATTATTATTATTATTATTATTATTATTATTACTCCCTTCCTCCTTAGAAAAGCACATCCTTCCTATATGGGGCAGGCCAACAGATAGCAAACATAATCCTTATATAAAATCAGGCAGGCAGATGTTAAAAGCAAGGCAATGAACTTGAAGACTACCAAACAGAAGGACAGGCCTTCATCCTCATGCCACCCCTGAAGTGGCTCCTCCAAAGGGGTGAACTCCTTTGATGTCAACCTAGCCCCCACAAGGTTTTTTTTCCGTGTCAAAAGTAACTTAAGAAACTGCAAATCGCTTCTGGTGTGAGAGAATTAGTTGTCAAAGACATTGCCCAGTCAATGCCTGGATGTTTTGATGTATTTACCATCCTTGTGTGAGGTTTCTCTCATGTCCACGCATGGAGCTGGAGCTGATAGAGGGAGTTTGTCCACACTCTGCCCAGGTTGGATTTGAACTGGCAACCTTCAGGCCAGCAACCCAACCTTCAGGTCAAGAAAGATATGTTGCAATGGAAGCCAAATGGAACTCTGCTACCCAAACTAAAATCTTACAACATGACAGAAAAGCTTGTCTTTCCTTTATAACAATGATTCAGAAAGTTGGCTCTGAATTATCAACAGGCAACAATGGGAGGTGATGGAGACATACATTTGACACCCATAAAATCATTTGAAATGTGCCGAGCAAGAAAGAAATCAAATCTACTGTACTTTCTTTTGAAAGGATTTCTCTCCCTTAATCCTTTAACCTAATTTACAGTTTTTAATCTTATGCACTGGAAGGAACATGAAAAGGGATGAATATTAAAGGGAAAAATATCATCTGATCTGTGATTGAAAGCCTTTCTCTCATTCTCTCTTCATTTAAAGCCTCAATAGCAATGCAAAAGGGATAAGCGGATTTCCTTGTTTCAGACGGCTCTCTCCAGCAGATAAATTATCAGGGCCTGGTGTGCCTCCCGTATCTGCTTCTGAAAATGAATGAGTAACTCTGCCAGACTCAGTGAAGTGACACTGATGTAAAAGGATGTTGTGTGCCACCTAATGAACATGAAAAACAGTCATCTAATGGATTTGCAAGACGTTCTTCGGCAGTGTCAATGGAATTACTGAAACGGACAAGCATAATGCGCATGTGTTGTTCCGAAGGGATCCTATAAGATGGGTTGGGTTTCAGACTGTGAATAAATATCTGGCAAAACCCAGGCATCTGAGGACTGCTTTGCACTATGGGAAGCAAGGAAAGGTACATATATGAATGCAAATGCATCCCTGCACTCAGCTGAGTGGGTATCAAAGTACAAGAGAATGCTCAAGCTGCAAACCAGGGATTTCAGGAAAAGTGTATCCCAGTTCTGCATAGACTAAATCCTTATCCTTTGTTTTGCTTCATGACTAATGGAGGAGCACCTTTGTTTTGTCTGGATTAAGGTGGAATTTATTTGATCTTTTCCAGTACATCACAAACAGCAGACGCTGGTTTGTCACAGAGACAGCTTTCTTTGAATTGGATGAAAAGATAGTAGACATTGATAATAGACACTGACCTAAATGATCATGTCAAGTTTCCCAGTTACTATTTCTATCTTGGATTATAGTGAAGTAGCTGTTCCCGGCCACGCTTTGCTGTGGCTGTAGTGGAATAGCAGTGGAACTCTAGAAAAAGTCGTTCAATACAGAGTAATGTTATGTTGATATGACTGTATTTAGGAATGTGGGTCCCAAACTTTGCAAACTTAGTACCAAAATATAGAGTAGTAAAAGGTAGACTGGCTTGGATAATACTGAACATTGGATAAGTGAAGCTTGGATAAGTGAGATTTTACTGGATTGTGTTTTCGGAAGCGAAGTGTGTATGTTGCGATTGGCGAGGTTGATTAGCACTGAATGGCCTCTCAGCCTCAGTGCCTGGCTGCTTCCTGCCTGTGATTGTGTTTATTATTGTTGTTGTCGTTGTGATTCTTACAATTGAGGGGTAATTTGAGTGAAAGGGTAGGAAAAACTGAAAATAATAGAGGGAGAACTCTTCCTCCCTCCCCCTCCTCCTCCTCCTCGTCCTCGTCCTCCTCCCGCAGATGGCGTGTTCTTGTTTTTTGGGTTTTGTAGTCCCCGTGGAGGTGGGCGTTGTGTAATTTTGCTGTAGGAACCTAGAGGCAAGGATGGTGAATTGTACTTTTGCTGTTTAGTGGCAGGGGGCGATTTCATTATTCTTTTATATATATATAGATTGGTATAGTTAGACTGCTAACTCTTCTTTCTATGATTTATATTGTAAAATATGATTTCAAAACATATTCCCAGCATAAAGGGCATATCCCCAGGGCCCTTCCACACAACCATATAACCCAGAATATCCAGGCAGAAAATCTCACAATATCTGCTTTGAATTGGGATATCTGAGTCCACACTGCTATATATTCCAGTTCAAAGCAGATAATGTGGGATTTTATTCAGCTGTGTGGAAGAGGCCTCAGTATTCCGAGACCATGCTAATGGAGATCTTGAAGTGTTGGTCTCTACCAAGCTTTGTCTTACCCTCTATGGCACTGATTTCCTGCCTGTTATTGTAATTGCTCTGGTTATTAAATTGGGTTCATTTTCAACTATGACAAAAAAGATAGGTGGCTCAGGCTACAAGAACTTATTGATAGAATTATTATCATGTACCCAGAAGTATCTGTAATTTTGGAAGGTGAGTGTAAGGCCAGTTTGCTTCATTTAAAACAGTCTCATTCTATGGTTTCATGGTAAAAGACAATGAAAAGGGGTTTATCACATCTTCTTTGTGCAGAACTAACAGGTGCTATCTATGGCTCCACTGTCATTGTCTCTGAGGGATTGATTGTGAAATATCAAGATTGTATGTCTCTATATGTGTGTGTGTATATATATATGTATGTATGTATATGTGTGTGTGTGTGTGTGTGTGTGTGTGTGTGTGTATATGTATATATATATATATATATATATATATATATATATATATATATATATATATTCCACAATAAAAAAATCACTCATAAAAATATAAATAAATATAAATAATAATAATAATAATAATAATAATAATAATAATAATAATGAAGAAGGAGACAGAAGGCCTGATCCTTGCAGCCCAGGAGCAAGCCATCAGAACAAATGCAATTAAGGCCAAGATCGAAAAATCAGCTGATGACCCAAAATGCAGACTCTGCAAGGAAACCGACGAAACCATTGATCATATCCTCAGCTGCTGTAAGAAAATTGCACAGACAGACTACAAACAGAGGCATAACTATGTGGCCCAAATGATTCATTGGAACTTATGCCTCAAGTACCACCTCCCAGCAGCAAAGACCTGGTGGGATCACAAACCTGGAAAAGTAGTGGAAAATGAGCATGCAAAGATATTGTGGAACTTCTGAATCCAGACTGACAAAGTTCTGGAACACAACACACCAGACATCACACTTGTGGAAAAGAAAAAGGTTTGGATCATTGATGTTGCCATCCCAGGTGACAGTCGCATTGACGGAAAACAACAGGAAAAACTCAGCCGTTATCAGGACCTCAAGATTGAACTTCAAAGACTCTGGCAGAAACCAGTGCAGGTGGTCCCGGTGGTGATTGGCACATTGGGTGCCGTGCCAAAAGATCTCAGCTGGCATTTGGAAACAATAGGCATTGACAAAATTACGATCTGCCAACTGCAAAAGGCCACCCTACTGGGATCTGCGCGCATCATCCGAAAATACATCACACAGTCCTAGACACTTGGGAAATGTTCGACTTGTGATTTTGTGATATGAAATCCAGCATGTCTATCTTGTTTGCTGTGTCATGCAATAAAACAATAATCATCATCATCATCGTTGACCAAGATCTGCGGTTTGAATCCGGGGAGCGGGAAAAGCTCCCATCTGTCAGCTCCAGCTTCCCGTGCAGAACATGAGAGAAGTCTCCCACAGGATGGTAAAACATCCAGGCATCCCCTGGGAAACGTCCTTGCAAACGGCCAATTCTCTCACACCAGAAGTGACTTGCAGTTTCTCAAGTCGCTCCAGACGTGAAAAAAAATTGCATATATTGAGAAGACAGCATAAATTTATGCCCACATAATAATGTGGTTGTGGCGAAATAGCACTTTGTTTTCCTATCACAGTCCTTTGTATATCCATACACAGTGCATAATCTATATCCATAGCAATGTGCAGTGCCATCCAAAAACAAGAATTGGAAACTGATTCAGAAATGACACGGAAATTAACGTTGGGGGGGGGGGGGGATAAGAAATTCAGAAAATCTGAAGTCAATTCTCATCCATCTTTAATATGCACGCAATAAAAACGTAGATGTGAAAGTACGTATATTTTCCTTTAAACTATTCAGAGGACATAGGGATCTATCTTCCAAAAGATCATGTCCTATTCCCTCCCACACATACAATATACAGCCAGTTCCTTTTCACACATTCTGTATCTCTTGTTCCTTGGCAGGCGAGTAATATGTCTGAGCATATGGCAGCTTTATTACAGCACCTAGAAATAATCTTGAGCAAGCTGCATAATTAGAAGAAATCTGAATGGAACATATTAGGGATAAGACTCATTATTTCTCAGAAATACCATAAAATTCTATTTCATACGATAGTCTCTTCCAAGGCACCGCACTAACTCATTCTGGCAGGCTCAAAATTAATCATTTATTCTGATTGTTGGTCGAGAAGCACTGACAAAGCACACATACATCTTTGATAACTTATTCTAAAAGAGGAAGAAATTAACTTTTAGGAGTCTTGTTAAATGGCGGTCCATTGGATTCAAGGACTGTCTTATAAGAGAGCCCATTTATCATAGTTGTCTCTACAGCAAATGCTTCAAGCAGGAGATGTTGGAAGATAGGAGGAATTGTGCCCATGAATTGTGCCCAAGTGTTCAGTGAACTTCCAACTTTGCTATTTTGGTCATCTCATGTATAGAATTGTACATAATGCTTGTTCTGAGTCAGTAAACTCTGTGATGGCTCAGGTATGATGCTTCTTCAACGCCTCTCCAGTAATATTCTATACAAATAATGACCATGAGACAATATCTTCTCCTTCATCTTCATAATGTCTTGAGGAGGTCCTGGCTGTTATGCTGAAATATCTAGTGGACCATTCTATATTATAATATACACATTAAACAGACAAAGAATGTGGAGGGTTGTTGTATGTTTTCCAGGCTGTACGGCCATGTTCCAGAAGTATTCTGTCCTGACGTTTTGCCCAAACAGGAATCAATCAGAGGCAGCTAACGACTCTGAACAAAGGATTCCCCCAGGCCAGGATGTGAGGCTGGGAAGGCCATTAAATGCTAACAAAGGTGATTACAGTAGAGGCTCACTTATCCAACATTCGCTTACCGTTCTGGATTATCCAACACAGCCATTTAGCAGTCAATGTTTTTGAAGTCAATGTTTTCAATACATTGTGATGTTTTGGTGCTAAATTCGTAAATATAGTAATTACTACGTAGTGTTGCTGAGTATTGAACTACGTTTTCTGTCAAATTTGTTGTTAAACATGATGTTTTGGTGCTTAATTTGTGAAATCATAACCTAATTTGATGTTTAATAGGCTTTTCCTTAATCCCTCTTTATTATCCAACATATTCGCTTATCCAACGTTCTGCCAGCCCGTTTATGTTAGATAGGTGAGACTCTACTGTAATTACAACATTCACACTGGCCTCCAACAGACAAGAGTTCTTCCCTCCACCCAGGAACTTCCAGGGGTATATAAACCTTCCTTGCTTAGTTTCTCCATACCTCACAACCTCTGTGGATGCCTGCCCTAGATGTGGGCGAAACATCAGGAGAGAATACTTCTGAAACATGGCCAGACAGCCCGGAAAACATACAACAACCCTGTGATCCTGGCCATGAAAGCCTTCGATAACATGAGGAATGTGGACATTTTACTAGCATGATGTTAAATGTCAGGTATTGACCTAAAAGGGAATTAAAATCAATTCCAATATTTAACTGGAGGGTTCTCTATTTTAAAGGCAATTAGGTTCAGTAAAGTCCACACTGTTGCAATGCATGAAGCCAAAAGATATCCTAAAGTTGGCATTGTGACCTTATAAAAGTTCACAACATCAGTTACATGCAAGGTCAGACATCCCACATGTCTCACAAGACTCCAATTCAGTCTAATGCGGGTGGGTGGAGGCAAAAAGGCTAAGTATAAAGGGAACAAGCTTGTTCTGGATTTTAAATGAACTGTATTGGAGAACAGTCTGTCCCTTGGCAGGCTGGGTTGTACAGAGACACAGTTTTACCAATAGCAGATGAATTCCCCAGTTAGTCATTTTGCTTAGAGGCGGAATTCTCAAGACACAACATTCAGATGCATGCCGAACTTGGAAGCAATTAGTTGCAGATAGTAAGCTACTTGTAATTACTTATTTTTCTAATAACTGTTATGGCTAAGAGAGATTATAATTATGTTTGATACAGACAGAAGAAGTGTTTCTATTTTTCCAGTTATAGAGCTGCCTTTCAAGAAAGGACTAAGCCAAGTCCCAGCTGCTTTCCACCAGTGAAATGGGAAAAGACCTTTGTATTGAAGCCGACATTCAGTAATAGACTGGGTGCTGTGGTGAAGTTTCTCACAAACCACTTTATTACAAGCATAAAATGAAAAGCATCCCTAAAGCTTCTGTCCCCATGTTACCCGTTGTAAATATGAGCATGGCCCCAACATCTGCCTGGCATGCAATGGGAATACGGCTTGAGTCCAGGTTATTTGAAGGACACTATATCTCGATATATACTTTTCAGAACACCATGGTCATCCGGAGAGCCATTGGTGACAAAAGACAGCATTTTCTGTCAAAGGACTAGCATCACCACTAATACAGGAGAAAAAAAGTTTTCATACTTTAAAGACATTAACATTTTTGTCTAAACCTTGATTATTTGACTCCTCGATCCCCTGACTATTGGCTTGCTCCTAGACTCACAAGCAAGGTTCAAGAAAGTTAGGGTGTATAGAAGGAGTGTAGTTTGACACTACTGAAAATACCATGACATACGAGGGTTGAATGAAAAGTAATGCCTCCACCTTAGTAACTCCTCAACAGATGGCAGTACTGGTATATGGCATGTACTGGCTTGTTCAGTAGACTCTCCTCTACAGTTCCATTTGGTGGGAAGCCTTAGCATTGAACGGTTGTGTTGTTAAAGTGCAAAGTATGGAACCCTGCGCAGACAGTCAGTCAATGCGACTTAAGCAACGTGCAGTCATTGAATTCTTGACAGCAGAAGAATTTCAAGCATAATCAATTCAAGTATTTACATATAATATTCATATTATATTATAATACAATATAATACTAATAATACAATATAATATTAATTATATATTATATTTTACATGTAATATTACTAATAATATTACAATATATTGATACAGTACAATATAGTAATTTATTACCAGTATTGTACTATGCTAATATAATATTGTGTAAATTTAATTTGTAAGCCGCTCTGAGTCCTCTTCAGGGTGAGAAGGGTGGCATATAAATGTAGCTAATAAATAAAATAAATAAATAATCAGCATTTCACAAGAATGTGTGGGTCACATTATTGCTTTGCTTGAATATCGGAAGATCTGTGCACAATGGGTCCTGTGAGACGCTGGTTGAGGAAACAGAGTGTTGACTTCTTCCGTGACAGCTTCAGAAAACTTGTTCATCGTTGGCAGAAATGTATCCAGTTGTCTGGTGATTATGTGGAAAAGTGAACAGTGGTAGTTAAAGAGCACATTCTAAGGATTATTTCTGCATTTGATTTATTAAAATATTCCCATCCAAAGCCAAGTAATGAAGGTGGAGGCTTTACTTTTCATTCAACCCTCGTACATCTATGGAATCATAGAATCAGCACTCTCTATGGGAGAAAAGACTAGTGATCTTGTACAGTTCCCATGATTCCAAATCATTGATCTGTGGCAGTTAAAGTGGTATTAAACTGCATTCATTCTACAAAGTAGATGAACTCTGGGAGAACTTTAAGTGTATAAAAATGACTGCTGCTAGAACAAGCAACAGATACCAGATTATAATCTAGTTTTGTGTTTACACTTCTTCCAGCTGCTTGTTCTGGCATTCTCTCTGCTATGCTTTGTCCAAGAAGATGGTAAGCATTGTTGAATGAAGGTTGAGCACATGAGCAGGCAGACAAGTGGTGTTAAGAAAACGTTGGAGGGGCATTTAGTGAAGAGAGCTGTACCAGCTGTTGGAACCATAAGGCACTGTTGTCATTTGAAGGTTTCTTACTATATCCATGGTTCTCTTGTGTGCAGCACAGACAGTAAAGAACTATAGACTGGGAAGGAAACCAATGAAACTCCTACTAAGTATTTAGCAATCGCATAATAATGCCCAGAGAAACCAGAGCAATTTAATCCAAGCTCAGTAGTCTAATAGTCCAATTATTGGACTCAATGATCTATTAGTTAGCAAGACAGCCCAATACCTTGTTTCAAAAGGATAAAAAGGGAAAGCAAGTCAACCTCATTAGGAAAAATATTCCCACAGTTCAATGCCACTACATAAATGTCACTACTTGCACTTGCTACTCACAGAGGAGACATGAAGAACAGGACTTCAGAGGGTGTTATAAATAGATGAATAGATGAATTAAGGTGGTTATGATCCTTCTAGTATCATGACATTAGTCTGCTAAGAAGTTTATAGGTTAAAAAAGAACAGTATCTTGAATTACAATGTGGAGTTATGTTGTTGTGTAACTTCTTGGCATTTCAAACTTATGGTAACCCTAAGATGAGTGTTTTTTTGGCAATATTTGTTGCTATTTCCTTCCTCTGAGGTTGAAGAGCATGACTTGCCCAAGGTAACCTAGGAGGTTTCTATGACAGAGTGAGGATTCCTGAAGCTTGAAGATATATCTATGCAAGCAATTTAGCCTGGGATGGAGGATAATTCCTTCTGGGGCATCCATAAGGGGACAAGACTGTGGCGCAGCTGGTTAAGTAGCCGGCTGCAATAAATCACTATGACCAAGAGGTCATGAGTTCGAGGCAGGCCCATGTCAGACTGAGCACCCAACCATGAAAAAAAATAGTCCCTGCGCATTGTTGACCTCAGGAACCAAAAGATAGTTGCATCTATCAAGTAGGAATTTAGGTACCGCTTTGCGAGGAGGCTCATTTAACTAATTTACGACACCATAAAAATCATCCAGCAGCCATTTGGAATGAAGAAGTATCCATCAAGATGTCACAGTGGAAAGGAAAAGATGTTGATTAGTATCGATTAAAGGACATAAGGAAGACCCTTTTTGTGTCTCCCTTATTACTACTTAATGAAAAGTAAAGAATCATTGACTCAGCCAATATAAAGGACAATAGTTTTTGTGTTTGTCCTTATCAATTTCGAAAAAGAGGTTGATCTTTTTTGTTTTTTCATTCTCTTTTTTTTCTTAGAAATGGTGAAGATGGAAGTTATTTTTATATATATACTCAGTTTTTTGTTTTGTTTTTTAATTTGTATATTTTTATATCTTCTTTTTTCCCTTCCTTTCCCCATTTCATCCCCTTTTCCCATTTCCCACTCCTCTTCCCTTTCCTTCTTTTAAATTATATTTCCTATTTTCTTTACTTTCTGTCAACAACCATTGTTCTCACTCTTTCGTTGTATTTTAACTCTTATATATACCAATAAAAAATTATTTTTTAAAAAAAGATGTCACAGTGGATGATGAAGTAGCTGCTCCCCCTGTGGCTAGAATTGAGCATCCCCGCTGGAAGCTGGAGAAGGTTAAATTGCCTCTGTGTCTCTGTCTCTGTCTCTATGTTTATATGGCATTAAATGTTTGATATGTATGTGTACATTGTGATCCACCCTGAGTCCCCTTCGAGGTGAGAAGGGCAGAATATAAATACTGTAAATATACAATAAATATGATACACAGGGCCTTCTTGCCCCCAACGATAGACAAAGCCACTGAACATGGTTTTGTTCTGCATTATGAAAGTCAGAGAATATATTCTAAAGCAGGGGTCCCCAAACTAAGGCCTGGGGGCCGGATGCGGCCCTCCAATGCCATTTACCTGGCCCCTGCTCTCAGTTTTAGACTTAGGCTCACCCAAAGTCTGAAATGACTTGAAGGCACAACAACAACAATCCTACTTGATTATCTCATTGGCCAGAAGCAGGCCCACAATTCCCACTGTAATCCTGATAAGTTTACAGTACGTTGGTTAAATTTATTTTTATTTTTAAATATTGTATTGTTTTTTCATTTACCAATATTGTAAATGAAATATTGTAAATGAATGATATGGTAATAATATAATATATTGTGTATACATATAATATTGATAATAAATATTATAATGTAATACAATATAATATTTATTTATTTATTACAGTATTTCTACCCCGCCCTTCTCACCCAATAGGGGATTCAGGGCGGTTAATAGTAATACAATATAAAAATATTGTATAATATAATAATATTAATTATATATTATATATTAAATGTAATATTACTAATAATATTACTGTATAATGGTATAGTACAATATAGTACTATGGCGAAGTGCGTTAAAGCACTGAGGTTCAAACCCCAGGAGCGGCGTGAGTGGCCGCTGTTAGCTCCAGCTCCTGCCAACCTAGCAGTTTGAAAACATGCCAATGTGAGTAGATCAATAGGTACCCCTCCAGCAGGAAGGTAACGGCGCTCCATGCAGTCATGCCGGCCACATGACCTTGGAGGTATCTACGGACAACGCTGGCTCTTTGGCTTAGAAATGGAGATGAGCACCAACCCCCAGAGTCAGACATGACTGGACTTAACATCAGGGGAAAACCTTTACCTTACAATATAGTAATATATAATGCTAATATTGTGCTATGCTAATAATATAATATATTGTATGTACATACAACTTGTAAGTCGCTCTGAGTCCCCTTCGGGGTGAGAGAGGGTGGGGTATAAATGTAGCAAATAAATAAATAAATAAATAAATGATTGTTTTTTTGTTTTTTTGGTTTTTTTGCACTACAAATAAGACATGTGCAGTGAGCATAGGAATTTGTTCGGGGTTTTTTTCAAATGATAATTCGACCCCTCAACAATCTGAGGGACCATGAATTGGCCCTCCACTTAAAAAGTTTGAGGACCCCTGTTCTAAAGTTTGCCCAAAGCTCTAAAGCAGCCCTGCACTTCAGGGTAATGTAAACAGTTGGACCAGTTCTGTATTTGAACCAGCTTGCTGTTCACACTGCTGTGCTGCTGCCCCAGATTCCATGGAAAGGGGACAAGGAAATATCACTTATCTTTGTCACCCTATTGTTGTCATAGCTATGGCCATGGCCATACGTTACGTAAATGCTCCCAGGTGGCACAGAGTCCTGGGACCGGTCTCATGTGGGTTCTTTTGGTTTGTTTTGTCTTGTTTTGCCTACGTAGATGGTCCCATTGTCCAACTCTCAAATCATTACATCATTCTGGTACTCATACAATTACATAAGACATTAATGCAGTTCTTTCATTAGATGCATTACCTTGGGCCCTATTAATAGCCCTGACTTGTCAGGATAACAGATTCATATTCAAGAACCACCTCTTACTTGCTGATAGTTTGATCTCTTTCTTTCGATCCTTCTTGCTAAATACATTAGACCAAATATTTATCCCTAAAACTTCTCTGTGCTCCAAAATATCTCAACTTGTTTATCTACAGGAACCTCTCGAAGTGATTTTTTCTTGATTTCTCCTCCTAAGTAGATTAACTTGAACAGAGACTCGACTTGCACTGCTGCTTTTGTTGTTCTTGTTGTGTCTCAGAACTACACAATAAGCACATTACATATTTTTAAGGCACTAAATAAGATTTATATGTAACCCATGGGGATTTTCCATTAAAATTTCATAAATCACATTGTGCATTATCCTTGTTAATCCCCAGCCTTTGCAATGCGAGTCACTGGAAAATGTGTTTAACCCGGCACAAAATTCACAATAAGCTGTGCATAAAGAATATTAATCAGGACTTTGATGTAAATAATGGGTTTCCGTACAGCGTATGCATGTGTGAGACCATTCTATCTCTGCAAGGTATGTTTCTTTCTCCTTTTAACTATTCTCTATTCTGAATAATAATTCACTCATTCCATTTTCTTGGCATGTGGCCCACACTCCCAGCAACCCACAAGGAAATAACCTTGGAAAAAGATGGTCTATATTTCCCTCTGGATATTTTGCCTGGGGCTGAAAAGAAGAAGTCCGCCGTAAAGAATTTTTTGCCTTTCATTCATTCTGATGATATCTTCTATATTCTAGTTTCATTATTGATTGGCAAACGATTGCCTTTTTGCAACACTTTCATCAGTCCATGGCCAAAATCCTATTATCCTATCCATGTCTAGACTAAAGCCATTGATTCAGTTGCATTTATCTATGTATCAATTCATCATTGAAAGCGTCTAGTCAAGTTGGTACACAAACCCAAATGTGTGTATCTCCGAGGAAGGTGAGAAGTAGGCATGAATAAGATGACAATTATGGAACTCATGCATTTCATTGCCACATTTTATTTATCGTATCAGGAGCGAATTGAAGATACTGTACAGTTGTAATGTATTTAAAACACAAAGTTAAAAACTTGGCATTATACTAGCTGGCCACTTGGAGCATCTCTGGTGTCTCTGTGAGAAGGTCCTCCATTGTGCATGTGGTAGGGCTCAGACTGCATTGTAGTATCGGGTCGGTGGTTTGCTCTTCTCCACACTCGCATGTCGTGGACTCCACTTTGAAGCCCCATTTCTAATAATAATAATAATAATAATAATAATAATAATAATAATAATAATAATAATAATAATTTTATTCTTATACCCCGCCCCATCTCCCCGAAGGGACTCTGGGTGGCTTACATGGGGCCAAGCCTGAACAGAACAATATAAAAACAAAACAATAAAACCAATCAGACAATAAAAGCAAGTCATAAAAAACCACATACAAGATAGAGTGTTAAAATCATGGATTGGGTTCAAAGGATCTAGGCCAAAGTGCTAAAAGTGCAAATAGATCATGTCATCAGGGAAGGGTGGTTCTTATGACTGGCTCTGCATCTTGTGGTTCCAGAGCACAGTCTGTTCAGTGCCTTCCAGGTCTCCTGGGAGGAGTTTCTCATCTGGTATCAGCCACTGATTAAAGTTCTGGGTTTTAGCCTGCCACTTTCGGACTCTCGCTTGCTGAGGTGTTCCTGCAAGTATCTCTTTGGATCTTAGCAAGTTGTTTCTTGATTTAAGGCATTGGCATGCTGGCTGATATCTGAACAGAGGATGAGCTGGAGATGTCCATGCCTTGGTTTTTCATTACAGGCTGCTTTTTTCCTATGGCTGTCAGGTGGTGCAATACTGGCTAAGCAATATAATTTCTCCAGTGGTATATGGCGTAGACATCCTGTGATAATGCAACATGTCTCATTAAGGGCTACATCCACTGTTTTAACGTGGCGAGATAAATTCCACACTGGGCATGCACGTTCAGCAGCAAAGTGGCAAAGCACATGGGCAGATGTCTTCACTGGGTGTGGTTGTGATCCCCAGGTTGTGCCAGTTAGCTTTCATATGAGATTATTTCTAGCACCCACTTTTTGCTTTATATTCAAGTGGTGCTTCTTATAAGTCAGAACACAGTTTAAAGTAACTCCCAGGTATTTTGTTGTTCATGAGTGTTAGTATAGTTCACATCGGCATTTGCATAAATCATCAATATTAAATCAATAGGAATTGACAGGAGCAGAATTCAAAACGATCTTGACAGACTAGAGAGATGGGCCAAAACTAACAAAATGAAGTTCAACAGGGACAAATGCAAGATACTTCACTTCGGCAGAAAAAATGGAAATCAAAGATACAGAATGGGGGACGCCTGGCTTGACAGCAGTGTGTGCGAAAAAGACCTTGAAGTCCTCGTGGACAACAAGTTAAACATGAACCAACAATGTGATGCGGCTGCTAAAAAAGCCAACGGGATTCTGGCCTGCATCAATAGGGGAATAGCGTCTAGATCCAGGGAAGTCTTGCTCCCCCTTATTCTATTCTGCCTTGGTCAGACCACACCTGGAATCACACTGGGTCCAATTCTGGGCACCGCAGTTGAAGGGAGATGTTGACAAGCTGGAAAGCATCCAGAGGAGGGCGACTAAAATGATCAAGGGTCTGGAGAACAAACCCTATGAGGAGCAGCTTAAAGAGCTGAGCATGTTTAGCCTGCAAAAGAGAAGGCTGAGAGGAGACATGATAGCCATGTACAAATATGTGAGGGGAAGTCATAGGGAGGAGGGAGCAAGCTTATTTTCTGCTGCCCTGCAGACTAGGACATGGAACAATGGCTTCAAACTACAGGAAAGGAGATTCCACCTGAACATCAGGAAGAACTTCCTCACTGTGAGGGCTGTTCGGCAGTGGAACTCTCTCCCCCGGGCTGTGGTAGAGGCTCTTCTTTGGAGGCTTTTAAGCAGAGGCTGGATGGCCATCTGTCGGGGGTGCTTTGAATGTGATTTCCTGCTTCTTGGCAGGGGGTTGGACTGGTCTCTACTATTCTATGATTCTAAATCAAAATCTTCAGGAATTCCACATCCTCTAATAAGTATTTCAGTACATTTCCAGGAGATGAAATATACTTTCTCCTTTCTTCATCCTGCCCTTTCACCCTGCAAAAGCAAGCCTTTCCTTAATCTCTGTTGATTGTATTATAGAATTATTGATTCAAAGTTATCTGTTGACTACCCTGGCAATTGGGGCCCCGGTGGCAAAGTGCATTAAATCTGCCAACCTAGCAGTTCAAAAACATGCCAATGTGAGTAGATCAATAGGTACCACTCTGGCGGGAAGGTAACGGCGCTCCATGCAGTCATGCCAATGGCCACATGACCTTGGAAGTGTCTACGGACAACGCCGGCTCTTCGGCTTAGAAATGGAGATGAGCACCAACCCCCAGAGTCAGACATGACTGGACTTAACATCAGGGGAAACCTTTACCTTTACCTATCCTGGCAATCTGTCCTTGTTTTTCAAGAGTCCAAAACATTGTTACTCCTCTTTGGCTGTTTCTGCTTTATGTACCTCAAGAATCTTTTCTCCATCAGTATGTTTTTTCTTCTCCTTCCTTCTTCCTTTTGCATTCTGCATGGGAGGAGCAGATGAAATGCATTCACTGTTTGCAGCATCTCTTTGGGCATGAACTCCTGCCCTCCTCCATTCCACAAGTCAAGAACAGAAAGTTAGTTTTGCTGCTGCAGCAGCAAAAAAAATGCTGCCTGAGGCTACCACCTCAGATTAGCTTGTGATAAACGCAGTCCTGCCAGTCAAGTCTGGGCGCTGCGCCATCTTAAAAGAAAAGAAAAAATAATGCAGCAATAATCTGCTCAAGTTTTGCATTTCTGTTTTGCAAATGTGAGATCTTGCTGTTCCCGGAGCAGAGTTGTAAATTGCGGGACCCACAAATGCCAGGCTGTCGGAGCTATTACTGCAGAAACAACATCTGGTACCTTTTTGATGGTCTGTAGAAACAGATGCTGATTTGCAAAATGCCAGTTCTTCATCTCCAGTGATTTGACTGTGTCGAGAGACTAACTGGCTTGACTCCCATTTGGCTTTGGGTTTTCCCCTTTTTTCGGCATGGTTTGCAATATGCATTGCTTCATAAGTTCTCTGATTTTTTTGTATCTCTCCTGAAATTTGTAAGGAGCAGAAAAAGGAACATGAAAATCTGTGGCTGATCTATGGAGAAGGGAGACTCTTAGGCCTTCTTCGTATTGGAATTCAACCCCACACTGCCCAAGTCTGTAGTCCTCAATGAAGAATAGTTTGTTAGCTTAGAATAGACTGAGGGTGTCACTTCCCCCTGACTCCTGTATGACAGTTGGAATGTGTTTTTTCTCTGTTTCTGCTCTCATTCTGACTGGTTATGTAGAATGGATATGTTGCCTTTTGTCTTTGACTTTTACTTCTTACATCTTGTGTGTGCTGTGTGTATTGAGACCTCTCTGCTTGTGTGTCAGGAGAGATGTGCTGGTTTAGAGATTCTTCCTTCTCTTTTGAACCCTAGAGAGATTGAGCTAAACAGTAGCTAGAACTGAGTTCTTTACTATTAAGAAATGTAGATATTGTATTTGTAAATAAACTTTTTGTAATCGTCAAAACTGAATTCTGCATGTTTGCTTCCTAAGCTCTAAATTCTTTACAGCCACAACACTTCACGCTCTGCTTGCTGTGAGCTGAATGACCAACTATAAGTATCCTGTTTTCTATTTTGGATGCTCTGCTGTATTTTGGGAATTTTCCCTAACAGAAAATCCTAACACTTTACAGAGATTGAAGATAGTATTTGTCATTACCACAAGCTGAAATGTCACTTGGATAAGTAACACTAATAACTTAAAGCATTATGAAGGGTTTTACGGTTTACAGAGGCCACTGTGCTTTTAATGAAAATAACACATAAGAGCTATCCAAGGTGCTGAAATTATTTTGGGAGTAGCATTTCGCACCTAGGATAGAATTGCTTAGAGATAGTGATGCACTAGTTTCCATTGTATGGATGGTCTACGAAATTTTTCATAAATCTCACTTTCTTAATTCTATTCTGCCCTGTTTATACAATAAAGAAACAGACATACTTCCTTTCATTATTAAATTTGTATGTAGATATTTATTTTCCCACATATAGTGCATGTCTGAAGCATCTAAAATGTGCATTGTAAAATATGGAGATAAAATAAAATTTGAGATAACTATGTTTGGTCTACTCTACACATTAACTTTGGGGAGAACAATAAATATCATAAATATCATAAATATATGTTGGGATATAAAAGACCAATTTCCTCAAATATCCTAATCCCCACTGAGTGAGCAAATATACATACAGTAGAGTCTCACTTATCCAAGCTAAACAGACCGGCAGAACCTTGAATAAGCGAATATCTTGGCTAATAAGGAGGGATTAAGGAAAAGCCTATTAAACATCAAATTAGGTTATGATTTTGCAAATTAAGCACCAAAACATCATGTTATACAACAAATTTGACAGAAAAAGTAGTTAAATACACAGTAATATTATGTTGTAATTACTGTATTTATGAATTTAGCACCAAAATATCATGATATATTGAAAATATTGACTACGAAAAAGCATTGGATAATCCAGAACCTTGGATAAGCGAGTCTTGGATAAGTGAGACTCTACTGTATTATGCACAATTATGGAAATGGGATAGATGACTTATGCTGTCTAGGGTGATTTTGAGTATCTTTTACATATTTTATTTTAATGTATAGTAAGTCACTTTGAAGGTACTGTTTATATATACACTGGGTGAGTAAAATTAATATTAATATTATCAAAAGAAATATTAAAACTAAGAGATGTGCAAGGAATTGTCAATTTTAATGTGTGATTGTGATTTCAGTTAGGAGGAAAGTCCAAAAATTATTCAAGAATTTCTGAGTAACATTGTCTGTAAACAATTCAGCATACCTTCAGCAAGCAATAGGCTGGGAAATAATGCAGCCAGATTGGAGAAAAAAACAAAACAGAATTTTGTAGAAGTCCAAGGAGCATTAAAATATGTTTCATGCTTAAACAGGGAGCTCTACTAACATCAATGGCCCTAACAAGGACATATCTTCTTGTGTAAGAACATGCAGGTAGGTTTGCATTATAAATTGCATTGAAATTCAAGCCCGTCTGAAACAACAGAACACAGATGGACTGTGTCTCTACATAAGTACACAATTTGATGTAGTTCTCTATCCAGCTATTTTCAACATAGTTGGGTTCTCATCTCAGCTCAGAACACTCTTCGTAGCCTACAGCATAGTTAAGGCTCCCTTCTCCAGCTGTTACTAGTGACTTCTGCTGTACTCTTTCCTATATTCAGGAGTCTGAAGCCATCATTGCCATACATATAAAATTAATTAAGCATTTTATAATGGGTTTTAATTAGCCATCTTTTAATTGCTGCCTCCATGGTTATGCCTTTGGGTCTGATTCTGGAAACAATTATCAATTGCAAAATGGGAACAGACTGCTAGTAATGGACTTTCGGTTGCCTGTGACAAATATGACCATTCCTCAATGTTCGTTTTGCAAAATTTTTTTTAAAAAATGGAGTTATAGCTCAATGTTCTTCTCTGTATGCATTCCAAAATTGCCTTCTGGGCATACTCTATCAACAATAGAGATATGCTCTATTAATTAAACTTTATTTATATATTTATTGCAAGAGAACATAATATAAAGTATTTTGTGCCCACTGGGTAAGATAACAAGTGGCTTTGCATAGTGTTTTGATGTGGAAGGGTGATGTGTTTTGATGTGTTTTGATGTGGATTTCTCAAATGTTAAGAAATCAACATTTTGTGCAAAACACCTTTCTGTGCAAAAATGTTGATGAGACTTACATTTTTCGGTCTGAAATTTGGGCCAAACTGATGCATTGTCTTGTGGAATATGAAGTTATGTCAGATAAAGATCTGCCCAATTCCCCTCTCTTGGCATGGAGAACCCAAGAGGGCGAGAGGCAGCCAAGGAACATCCAACCATATTTCTACAGTTGTGTGCACACCAACAAGGCCTTCTGGAGATCCTATAGTATATTTTAATCTTATAATCTTAGGATCTTTAATCTTAGGGGCTGGGCTGTGGCGCAGCTGGCTAGTAACCAGCTGCTATAAATCACTACTGACCGAGAGGTCATGAGTTCGAAACCCGGGTCGGGTTAAGCCTCCGACCATTAATAGCCCCGGCTTGCTGTTGACCTATGCAGCCCCGAAAGACAGTTGCACCTGTCAATTAGGGAAATTTAGGGACGCTTTATGCGGGAGGCTAATTTACAACACCATAAAACTGCCAGCAAAACACGAGGAAAAGGAATGAGGAAGTACAGCCACTACTGGACGGTGAAGCAACAGCTCCCCCTGTGGCCGGAATCGTGAAGCTGGAAAAATGTTAAAAATGCCTCTGAGTCTGTCTAATGTATGTTGTTTGTCTGTTGGCATTGAATGTTTGCCATATATGTGTTCATTGTAATCCGCCCTAAATCCCCTTCGGGGTGAGAAGGGCGGAATATAAATGCTGTAAATAAATAAATAATAAATAAATAAATATGATTTGCAAAACAACTAAATGACTCTGTTGGGGTGGGTCACAAAAGAGGAAAGTTAATTCTTTGTGCATGGTGGCCATTCAGTGGTGGAGGCAGTGAATAAGTCCACAAAACAAAATACACAACATTCATCTCCTCCATGATGAGTTGATTAAGTGCAAACTATTTTGTACTTTGAGTTCGGTTTGCAGTCACTGAAGTATGTTGAAGACAAAATAAAGAGAGGGAGTGGGAGAACTTGAATCATTTCTAAAGGCGTAAACAAAGGGAGGTGCTATGGGATTACCGTATATACTTGAGTATAAGCCAACCCGAATATAAGCCGAGGCACCTAATTTTACCACAAAAAACTGGGAAATCATTGACTCCAGTATAAGCCGAAAGTGGTAAATTTCAGAAATAAAAACAGATACCAATAAAATTATATTAACTGAGGCATCAGTACGTTTAATGTTTTTGAATATTTACATCAAGCTTTAATTTAAGATAAGTCTAACTCTGATTAAATCATTATTCTCATCTTCTTCAATGTAAATGTGCTTATGTATCCTTTTAATAATAATAGAGTAAAATAATACATGTAATAATAATAATAATAATAATAATAATAATAAATACAGGAAAATAATACATTTAGTAATAAATAGAGTAAAATTATAAATGTAATAATAATAATAATATCAGAGTGAAATAATAAACGTATTAATAATAAAAATAGAGTAAAATAAATGTAATAATACCAATAATAATAGAGAAAAATAATAAATGTACCATATATTCTTGAGTATAAGCTGACCCAAATATAAGCCAACCAGGACCCTCACCCAAGTATAAGCCGAGGGGGGGGGGCTTTTTCAGTCTTAAAAAGGGCTGAAAAATTAGGCTTATATTCAAGTATATACAGTAATTGAGATTGAGCCTAAACAATTGAATGATATGGGATGAAAAATAAAAGTTTGGATTGATTTTAAATAGCTCAACTTTAATTAAAATAAAATACACAAATTCATTAATTTAAAATAATTTTAATTGATCCCCCCCCCCCCCGAAGCTTTCAACACTACCATCATTCACAAGGTGGTAGAATTACCTAAACTTCCTATTGTGATCCCATAATAAAAGGCAGGACTTTATTACCATGCTAGCAGCTGGTGGCCTGCCCCCGTTTGCTCTTGTTTAAGCAGACCACAGTATTTGGAAAACTCTTCTTCAGCACCATATCTCTAATAAGATGATTTTGCTGAAGTTACAAATGGTAAGCACAGCACAGAGATGGGTTGTAAAAACAAACAACAAAAGCACACTATTACGTTGCAAGAAAGATGTATGTCCTCCAATGAAAGATATGGAGAAAGGAGACCGTAAATGAATGAATTTCCAAATCAGTCTCCAAATCAGACTATGAAAATCAGGAGGACATGATTTGCAACATATAAAAGTGAATCATGTTTCCATGACACAATATGATTCCATATCATGTTGAGTTCTGTTTTGTTGTGCCTGCTCTGTCAACTTTTCCAAAATCCCAAGTAGGCTACATAGGCCCAGTTCAATGGGGAGTACAGCAGCTCCAAGCTTTTAATCAAGAAATGGCAAAGCTGACACTGACTGAATTACGGACAAAGCATGAGGTTTCTCTAGGATGAACAGATCTGATTTTACCTTTTAAATTTATATATTGTAATTTATTGTATTTTTAATAGTTTTAATTATTTTATGTATTGTTTTGATACTGATTTTGTACGGGCATCGAATTGCTGCCATTACTGTAAGCCGCCCTGAGTCCCTTCGGGTGTCATGTCAAAGGTCAGACGCCAACTGAGAGCAAAATATAGTTTATTTGAGTAATAACTCAAAAACAGTTCAGAAAATTATCAGAGACTTAAAACACTTAATCTTCAGTGTTATTAAGCAGTCAAAACAGAAAAAATGCCAAAAACATGAACTGGCAAATAATCCGGATTAACCAGAGATATAATCCAGATTTAACATAAAGTACTTGAACACAGCCCAAAAGCTCAAAAACAGGCTCAAAGTGGCAAAACAAACAAAGGTAAACAGCTACGAAGCCCCAAAAACTTCCCCAAAACCCAGGAGTACAACAGTGATTCCAAACTGAAGCAAAAACCCAAACTGGGCTAAAAGCTCTTTGCTGTGAGCAGCAAAAACAAACGAAACTGGAAGACGCTGAGGAGTTAGCGGCAAGCCGCTGCAGAGACGTAAGCCAAGCCAGGAGTTAAAGGAGTAGAGCATTGTAACGTAGTCGAGCCGGTCTGAAGTCGGGACAAGGAAACAGCATCAGGGTTGGGAACGAAGCCAGCAGTCAGCAACAGGAGACAGCCACAGAGATGAGAACGATACCAAGCTGAGTTTGGGAGCGAAGAGATAAGCCAAGTCGAGATTCAGTCCAAGGTCCAAAGGGTGAAGTTGTCACAAGAAGGTCCACGTCACAGGATGGCACAAAAAGCCAAGACAATGAAGGCGAACAGCAGCTAATGCAAAATAGTAATAACAGTGCAGTCCAGGAAAACCCACACAATTCTATCCCTCCGTTGAAGAATAACCCAGATCAAACTTACATCTGTTGCAAAGTCCCAAGCCAGTCTTCAGAATCACGTACAGGAAACTCAATGGCGCCCAGAAACACCTTGCCACACGCAAAGAATAGTGGCAAAACATCCCCAATTTATTTAGGTTTCCTTGGACGTCCAAACTTCCAACGCCCTAGGATCAGGTGTCCCAAGTTCCTCATCAGAATCTGAGCTCCAAACAGCCAACGCCCTAGGATCAGGCATCCCAAATCAAGATCATCCTGCCCACACCCAACTCTGTCCACACCTATGGAACTACCCTCATTCCTCCAGGCAGACCATGTGGGATCTGCTTCTGAAGATACCCAAGCCTCTACAGCATCTACAGCATCCATGGACCCAGATTCCTCCCCAAGATCCTCCGGAGCCCGTGCCCAATCTATGCCAATTTCCTCCGTTCCTCAACATCCATTTCTACCTCAAGATCCCCTCCCAAGTCCCCACATGGATCCTCCTCAGAAGACTGCTCATCAATCTCCCTGATTCTCTTCCTGTATAAATCTTCCAGTGAGCCCTCCTCACGAGGGTTCTTCCTTCCTCTCCTGATCCCTCCATTATCACTCACAGCCTCAGAAGACCCATTCACAACAATATAAATGCTAGAAATAAATAAATAAATAAATGAGGAAAGGGGCAGTAAAAGCTCGAGAACTCCTCAGTTCCAGTTAACCCCCAAAATAAGTGTATAACACTATCAAGATAAAGGCAAATAATTGCCCAAGCAATCTATAGGCCTAGACCCAAGGAAAAGGAAGAGTATAATACTGATATAACAAACAAGTTTACTCTGTTATAATGTACTCATTCAGGAGATTCCACCTGAACATTAGGAAGAACTTCCTCACTGTGAGAGCTGTTCAGCAGTGGAACTCTCTGCCCCGGAGTGTGGTGGAGGCTCCTTCTCCAGAGGCTTTTAAGCAGAGGCTGGATGGCCATCTGTCAGGGTGTTTTGAATGTGATTTCCTGCTTCTTGGCAGGGGGTTGGACTGGATGGCCCGCGAGTTCTCTTCCAACTCTATAATTCTATGATTCTATGTATCAATTTAATGATATAATAATATATAATAATATTATACTATACTAATATTATAATATACTGTATATACATGTAATATTAATAATAATATGATGATATAATACAATGTAATAATAATTATAATTCACTATTATAATTGTATATTTATATTACATGCAAAATTACTAATAATATTGTAAAATAGTCGTATAATACAATATATTGTACGTATATATACTTGTAAACCGCCCTGAGTCCCCTTCGGGGTGAGAAGGGCGGGATATAAATGTTGCAAATAAATAAATAAATTCCATAACTGACATGTATTCTATGGGGGGCAATGGGGTTCATTTTAGAGTGAATAGATGCAAGACCCCAACACTCGAAACCAGGTTGAAAACATCTGGATAAGAACTGAGGGAACAAGGACTGGAAAAGATGTAGTTGTGGTGGTTTACTACAGACCTCCAAGCCAGACAAAAGAAGTGGACGAAACCTTCCTTGACCAGATGACCAAACATGCAGAAGAGAGACATACCCTGTTTCCCTGAAAATAAGACATCCCCAGAAAATAAGACCTAGTAGAGGTTTTGCTGAATTGCTAAATATAAGGCCTCCCCGAAAGTAAGACCTAGTAAAGTTTTTGTTTGGAAGCATGCAGGATCGGTAAATGTACATACCATAGATAGTTGTACATGGAAATAAAAGTAGTAACAAGAAATAGTAATAATATAATAATAACTTTTCTTGTATCCCACCTCCATCTCCCAGAAGAGACTGAGGGCAGCTTACACAGGGACAAGCCCAACAACAACATAAATTTACATACAAACAGAAATTTAAAACAGTAATTTAAAAACAGTATAGCAATAAAATGTAATACAGAAATTCTTGAAAGGAGTCACAGTTTGGTTATGCTGGTTTGTGATAACAACTACGGTACAGTCGATAATACATTTTCATTTTTAAACAATTCAACCATAAATGTGAATTCTTCTTTGTGGAAAAATAAGACATCCCCTGAAAATAAGACCTAGTGCATCTTTGGGAGCAAAAATTAATATAAGACACTGTCTTATTTTCGGGGAAACAGGGTAGTAGATATTTTCCAACAGCATCATTGATTGTGAGTAAGGGAATATGGGCTACATGGAAGCAGAGAAGCAGTCGTGTGGCTTCCACCTTTCAGTCCAATTCTTTTCTGCCCTGAAGCTGGCATTTTAGCAGATTGGATGGTGCAGGTGTGACAAGTAATAAGAACATATGATGTACTACAGAAGTAGTAAAAGGTCAGCAGATAGAAATTAATCCATTACCTGCTGAACACCTCCATTCTGAAGCAACCAAAATAATTGGCAAAGAGCTCTGTGAGGCTTCGTAATTAAAGCTTTCTTATTAGCAGTATATTAATGCAAGTCCTTTCCTTGGCTATTGCAAGCTCAAATTATGGGCACTCAAATGAATTGCCTTTTTGAGCATGCTCCGGATTGCGAGGGACGCTGGAGACAGGAGAGTGACACAGCCAAGATTCCAATCTTTCTAATTAACTAGTAGTAAGAGGGCACAGGATGGATGGTGGGAACAGAAATACATCACATGGAAGGAAACCAAAGGTCAGTTGGCAAGAATTAAAAAAACTGAAATTATCAGACTGGATTAAACTCCAGCATCTTCCATTTTTTAAAAAAACCTATTTTTAGTTCATAGCAGGAAATCTTACAGTCAGACTAGAGAGAAGTATGAAAACTCTGGTTGCATTTCATGTCCCTACCGCTGTCTAAAAGGAAGTAACAATGAGAACACTCTCATTGTTACTTCTTGCCCCAGAACTAGAAGGTGATTTGCTATCAGTGTTCCAAATAAAACTTCTTAATAGTTAATGACAATGTGCAAAAATACAAAATACCATATATACTCGAGAATAAGCCGAACCGAATATAAGCCGAGGCACCTAATTTTACCACAAAAAAACTGGGAAAACATTGATTCAAGTATAAGCCGAGGGAAAAAAAATTATTAGGATATTATACCAGATGTTATTAGAATGGTCAACTGAAGAAGAACAAATTAAACACTGTTAGGTAAAGTGGGCCCAAGATATAGGGCACAGCATAAACATAAACCAGTGGGAGGAAATTTGGAATAAAAAAAATAAAATACACCATGGCCACAGAAATTCAAGAAAACTGGTATAGGATGTTTTTTTAGATGGTACCTCACCCCTGCCAAACTAGCAAATTTTAACAAACACAATACGAACAAATTCTGGAAATGTAACAAGGAAGTAGGAACCTTCTTACATCAATGGTGGAAATGTAAGAAAATCAAAGAATACTGGAAAAATGTCCATAAGGCGTCACAATCAATACTAGGACTCAAGTTTCCTCTATCACCAGAGACATATTTATTAGGTATACGAAATGTAAAAACAAACAAGAATCAAGACAAATTACTATTTTTTATTGCAACCGCAGCAAGACTAGTTGTAGCTAGAATATGGAATCAAAAGTAGGTACTGTCCATCAACGATTGGATTTTAAAACTGTTTGATATAATACAAATGGATACTTTAACTCAAAGACTAAGAGAAGTCAAAGAAAGAACAGATTGGCTGGGCTTCAGAGACTTCATTCAAAAAGAAGGATATAATTTAACAATAGACTTATTTGATATGTGATATACATCAAAACTACAAGACTGTTAATACCAGAGATGAAAATAGACTATAAGATTTTAAAACCCTCAAGAGGTCAATGGGAAGTCATTCCAATTTTTCTTTATTTTTTCTCTTTTTTTCTCTTTATTATCCTTTCTTTTCTTTTTTCTTTTTTTTTTTTGCTTTTTTCTTTTTTTTCTTTTTTTCCCTCTCACACCTATTTTTAAGTTTATTATTTATTTTTATTTTTTCTCCTGGTTTTATCTTCTTTTTCTTCTTGGTCTTTGGTCTCTACTTTCACCCCACTTTCTACACACAATTGTTTTCCTCGCTTTCACTGTAATTATAGATAAAAGCACAATAAAAACTATTTTTTAAAAAAAGTATAAGCCGAGAGTGGTAAATTTCAGAAATAAAAGTAGATACCAATAAAATTACATTAATTGAGGCATCCGTAGGTTAAATGTTTTTGAATATTTACATAAAGCTCAAATTTAAGATAAGACTGTCCAACTCTGATTAAATCATTATTCTCATCTTACTCAATGTAAATGTGCTTATGTATCCTTTTAATAATAATAGAGTAAAATAATACATGTAATAATAATAATAATAATAATAATAATAATAATAATAATAATAATTACAGGAAAATAATACAAGTAATAATAAATAGAGTAAAATAATAAATGTAATAATAATAAGATCAGAGTGAAGTAATACATGTATTAATAATAATAATAAATAGAGTAAAATAAATGTAATAGTAGCAACAATAATAGAGAAAAATAAATGTAATAATACCAATAATAATAGAGAAAAATAACAAATGTACCATATATTCTCGAGTATCAGCTGACCCAAATATAAGCCAAACAGGACCCTCACCCAAGTATAAGCCAAGGGGGGCTTTTTCAGTCCTTTTTCAGAGCTGAAAAACTAGGCTTATACTCGAGTATCTACAGTACTTCTCCTCATCTGCAGCCCTCCATGGCATTAAAATATCTGATTTGATGAGCTCCCCAGAGCTGGTTTATGGGGTTCATATAGGAAAGATAGTGGTGAAAATCCAACATATGCTGAGCAGAGCAAGCTGATCTTGCCACTTGGTTCCTCTTGACACATAGATCCCATACCTTGACAAAATGTGTACATTTTAAAAAGTGCAAACAATGCATATATTTGTTTGATAAAAGCATACAAACACACTTTTATCGATGAGGTATCCATCCATTTCTCCAGTAATATTTCTTTCTGAGTAAAGACTTTCTATATATATTTCAGATTTCAATATTAATGTCAAAAATACGTAGTATGATTTTACATAGGATTTGTGCTACATTCTGAGTCCCTACGGGTGAGAAAGATGGGGTAAAAGTGATGCAAATAAATAAATGAAATTACAAAGACAAAGTACTGCAAGTTTGTTTTCTGTTCAAAATAAATGTGTCTGGAATTGCCTGAATACGGTTTCACATTGTATCACCACCTTTGCTTCTTTCCTCTGTATCTCAGGGCTTGTTTACACTGATAAAATATGTTTCACTTTGCATTATCTAGGTCCACAATGATCCTATCAACTCTTTACACATCATGGTGACATCACCATAAATGGTCACACGTCTCCAATGTTTTTCATTACTTTTGGCAGCTTCACTCCCTTCATGCATGAATACACACAGAGAGAGACACACAGCCTGTTAAGCTCAGGTGTACTAATACTAATATACTGATATCCAAGTATTTGTACATACACACTTTTTTTAAAAAAAGGATCATACTGGCAATATTAAAATCCAGGCTGGGGAAGAGCCTTCCTGGTGGAAACAATCAAGTGAACACCTGGCACAGGTAATCTTCCACCAACCTAAACATTAAGAAGATCTAGATCCCACCTAAATATCAGGAAACACTTTCTGATGATAAATCTGTTCGTCTGTGAAATATGCTATTTTGGAATGTGTTGGAGTCACCTACTTTGGAGTTTTTGAAATAGAGTCGGAATGGCCATCTGTATGGAGTGATCTGATTGGGTTTTCCTGCATGGTAGAATGGGGTTGGAATGGATGGCCCTTGTGGTATCTTCCAATTCTATGAGTCTCTGTATGCAATCCATCACAAACTCCTCACCACAATTGCACAGCAATGCAGTGTCATCTTGGAGGTCCAGAAATATGCCTCTACAAAATCTGAATTTTCTGTAAAAATTAGGGGTGAAAAGTAGAGATGGTAAGGCCTAGAAAAAAATGGAAAAAAATGGGGGGAAACTAGTTTTTTCAATTTTTCTTCATTTTTCTGGTTTTTCCCCTTTTTTCCAGATCTTTTTCCAATATGTTTCCCTTTTTCCCCCATTTTTTCTGGAGTTTTTTTTTTTTTACATCTCTAGTGAAAAGCCTATTTCTAATTGAAGTCCAAATGGTTTCATCGGTTTCCTTGCACAGTCTGCATTTTGGGTCATCAGCTGATTTTTCGATCTTGGCCTGAATTGCCTTTGTTCTGATGGCTTGCTCCTGGGCTGCAAGGATCAGGCCTTCTGTCTCCTTCTTCAGGGTCCCATTCGTGAGCCAGAGCCAGGTCTTCTCCTTATCAGCTTTTCCTTCAATTTTGTCAAGGAACTTTCCATGCAATGTTTTGTTGTGCCAGCTGTCAGCTCTAGTTTGTAGTGCAGTTTTCTTGTACTGGTTTTTTGTCTGCTGTGCTTTGAGGAGTTTCTGATTTTTGACTTCAATCAAAGCAGGTTCTTCCCTTTGCTTTACATATTCTGCCAGGGCATGTTCTTCTTCTTTGACTGCTTGTTTTACTTGCAAGAGTCCTCTGCCACCAGATCTTCGAGGCAGATATAGCCGGTCAACATCACTGCGAGAGTGCAGTGAATGTTGAATGGTCATGAGTTTTCTTGTTTTTCTGTCCAAATTGTCCAGTTCCACTTGTGTCCAGTTTATGATGCCAGCAGTATTTATTATTATTATTATTTTATTATGACACAGCAAACAAGATAGACATGCTGGATTTCGTTTCACAAAATCACAAGTCGAACACTTGCCAAGTGTCTAGGACTGTGTGATGTATTATTATTATTATTATTATTATTATTATTATTATTATTATTATTATTATTATTATTGACATCCTATGAGTCCTATGGAGGCATGGGGAAATAATGTCATCTTCCTGCTCTCAGCCATGCCAAAAACACCGACAGCAACTTTTTGGTCACTAAACTCCATAAGTGTTTTCTAAGATCTCAACCAGTGTTGTCTGAAGATTCCCAGAATTGGGACCCCAATACCAAGAACTGTCTTTCTTTCTCTTCCTGTTCCCTTCTGAGGCATGAGCACAGTTGAGCCTGGAATAAAAAAGAACTGAGATATTTGTGGCTGAAGCTTCTGTTCGTTCCTCATCGCTCTTGGGACCAATCCCTCTCTTCTCTTTGTGTGGGTTTATTGCCATTCTGTGGTTAGGAGAGATGAATCTCAGTGCATATACATTAGGATACATGACATATAGTTAGACACTGAGGGGTATAATGATGACTTAAAATATTGATCCAGACAGCAGGAACACACTTTACCTGAATAACAAAAGGATAAATTGTATCTTAAATCCCCCGCAAGGGTTAATATATTGCCAACATGCTCTCCTCTGAACAGGCTAAGCATAACTGCTCTCATTTCTGCCAACTACATCATTGCTGAATTGCTATGCAGCTGTAATCCCACCTCCCGTTCCTTAATATCTGTCGTTTCCTGAGCATTTTAGATAAGTATTTAGAGATGTGGCTGTGAGCAAGCCTTCATTTTGTACATTTCACTTTAACTGGGAAGAACATTGTTTTCCTGATTTTAATCATAAAAAATGGACTGCTCCTAATAGAGCACAAAAACCCAATTTCCTCCCCAGAGCATTTTTCGGAGCTGATATGACACAGATATTTTTGCGATCACAAGAAAATAATATTTGGGGCTTCAGAATAAGCTTGCTGAAATATGCAAAAGCAAATAGAGCTGCAGCTGGCGGTTATGCATTTGGCATTCGGTGTTCAAGGAGAGTGAGAAGGCAACCCTTTCCAGATGCAAACTGGGCTTTTCTGGGCAAATATAAGGTGCAACCTTTTTATTGAAAAAAATGAGTAAAGGGAACTGAATTAAGGGAAAAAAATTGTACATTTAGAAAAAAGTGCAAATAACCCTATTCTGTTCTTTCTGTCTTCATTCACTGATTGTGCGCTGTTGGTTTATACTCAAAAAATGATTTTTCTCATGCTGAAGATGGGGCCGGGCTGTGGCGTAGGCTGTTGAGCAGCTGCAATAAATCACTCTGACCATGAGGTCATGAGTTCGAGGCCAGCCTGTGGCGGGGTGAGCACCCGTCAATTAAAAATAAAAAATAGCCCCTGCTCATTGCTGGCCTAGCAACCCGAAAGATAGTTGCATCTATCAAGTAGGAAATAAGGTACCACTTATAAAAAAAGTGGGGAGGCAAGTTTAACTAATTCACGACCTGGAATGAGGAAGTGCCATCAGAGTGGATGATGAAGCAGCTGCTCCCCCCGTGGCCAGAATCGAACATCCCCTCAGAAGAACGTTAACTTGCCTCTGCGTCTGTCTGTCTCGGTCTCTGTTCGATGTGTTTATGGGCATTGAATGTTTGCCCAATGTGTGTATAATGTGATCCACCCTGAGTCCCCTTCGGGGTGAGAAGGGCAGAATATAAATACTGTAAATAAATAAATAAATAAATATTCTTGGTGGATTCATCAGTAGATCTAGTTAGTAGTTATAGATCTACTACTGATCTAGATCAATAGTTATAGATCTACTGATCTATAACTGTGTTCTTGGGAAGTGGCTTTCCCTCTTTTTCTTATGGGAACTCTCCAATTCCAGTCAACACAAAATGCTATAGAGGGATCCATGAATCATGCTAAATGGGATGATATGATAAAATATTTCATCGTGTCAGAAGCGACTTGAGAACATACTGCAAGTCACTTCTGCTGCGAGAGAATTGGCCGTCTACAGAGACGTTGCCCAGGGGATGCCCATGTGTTACCATCCTGCTGGGAGGCCTCTTTCATGTCCCCACAAGCTAGAGCTGACAGATGGGAGCTCACCCCATCTCACGGATTCGAACCAACATACTTCAGGTCACCAGTTCAGTTGGCACAAGAGTTTAACCCATTACGCCACGAGAAGGACTATTCCTTGCACAATCGTCTTAGACTTAGCAGACAACATGAGAACCAACAACTGTAGGTAATATGTTTGATGCATATAAATATATTTGCACATTGGATATTGGATTGGATTTACTTTGTGGAAGAGCAAAAACAATCACCCAAATCCTGGATGATACGAGAGTAAACATTTAGCAGAAGGCACACGGAGAGGATTACAGCTGATCTGTATATCCCTACCATCTACTATGAACCCTTCCCTCACATAATAATAACACAAATATTTCTGATAGCATACAGCAAATCTTTGATTAAACAAGATAAGAAGGATGCATCAAAAAACACTGGGCATCCCGTTCAGAGAATCAGGAAGCTCTGCGGTAAGAAGATAAATCCTCGGCACATCTTGAGATAACAGATGAGCTTTTAAAGCCCCGAGATAGTCCTTAATGTCCTGATGGGGAACAGTTGTTCTCTAACCAGTGTTTCTCAGGAAAAAGGCTTTCCACTTCATAAATCGAAGGTGATTTTGTTTTACTGGATATTGTTGCTCTGTACCATAATAAGATAAGAGACAATAGAAAAATAAGCTTCGAAGAGAAATATAAACTATAATAATAAATAATAGGGCATTAAATCATTCAGTTTATAGATTCCTTGACAGCTGACTCTCCTGTGAAAATCTGAAAAAAGCTCATATTATTTCCTTCCCAATATAGATGCTAATAAATAACATCCCTTGATTTTTTGGAGCCAGAATGCTTGGGGTATAATACAAGAGGAACACTTTCATTGCAGTGAATGAGAATGAGTTCCTCTATAGTTCGACATTGGTGTTTTAATTGTTTATTTTAATTTGTTTATTGTATGATGTAAATGTTGATTGATTGGGCTTGGCCCGTGTAAGCCACTCTGAGTCCCTTCGGGGAGATGGTGGCGGCATACAAAAATAAAAATATTATTATTATTATTATTATTGACACAACGATGTTGTTTGAAAAAGCAAACAAGATAGATATGCTGGATTTTGCATCACAAAATCACAAGTCAAACACTTCCCAAGCGTTTAGGACTGTGTGATGTATTTTTGGATGATGCGCGCAGATCCCAGTAAGGTGGCCTTTTGCAGTTACCAGATTGTAATTTTGTCAATGTCTATTGTTTCCAAATGCCGGCTGAGATCTTTTGGCACGGCACCCAATGTGCCGATCACCACCGGGACCACCTGTACTGGTTTCGGACAGAGTCTTTGAAGTTCAATCTTGAGGTCCTGATAGTGGCTGAGTTTTTCCTGTTGTTTTTCGTCAGTGCGACTGTCACCTAGGATGGCGACATCAATGATCCAAACCTTTTTCTTTTCCACAACTGTGATGTCTGATGTGTTGTGTTCCAGAACTTTGTCAGTCTGGATTCGGAAGTCCCACAGTATCTTTGCATGTTCATTTTCCAATACTTTTGCAGGTTTGTGATCCCACCAGTTCTTTGCTGCTGGAAGGTTGTACTTGAGGCATAAGTTCCAGTGGATCATTTGGGCCACATAGTTGTGCCTCTGTTTGTCGTCTGTCTGTGCGGTTTTCTTACAGCAGCTGAGGATATGATCCATGGTTTCGTCGGTTTCCTTGCACAGTCTGCATTTTGGGTCATCAGCTGATTTTTCGATCTTGGCCTTAATTGCATTTGTTCTGATGGCTTCCTCCTGGGCTGGAAGGATCAGACCTTCTGTCTCCTTCTTCAGGGTCCCATTCGTGAGCCAGAGCTAGGTCTTATCAGCTTTTCCTTCAATTTTGTCAAGGAACTTTCCATGCAATGTTTTGTTGTGCCAGCTGTCAGCTCTAGTTTGTAGTGCGGTTTTCTTGTACTGATTCTTTGTCTGCTGTGCTTTGAGGAGTTTCTGATTTCTGACTTCAATCACAGCAGGTTCTTCACTTTGCTTTACATATTCTGCCAGGGCATGTTCTTCTTCTTTGACTGCTTGTTTTACTTGTAAGAGTCCTCTGCCCCCTGATCTTCTAGGCAGATATAGCCGGTCAATATCACTGCGAGGGTGCAGTGAATGATGAATGGTCATGAGTTTTCTTGTTTTTCTGTCCAAATTGTCCAGTTCCATCTGTGTCCAGTTTATGATGCCAGCAGGATATCTTAGGTATGGCCCAGGTGTTTATGGCTTTGATGGTGTTGCCTCCATTGAGCTTGCTTTTGAGATTATTATTATTATTATTATTATCATCATCATCATCATCATCATCATCATCATCTCAGTTCTTCTGCCACCCCTGTTTCTTTTGGTGCATTCCAAAGGATTGCATGCAAAAGACAACTTGTGTGAAATACGACATTTATTTATGTGAAATAATAAAGTCATTTTATACTATTCTCATACTACTCTCATAAGGAAATCAAGGCAATTATTTCAGGAAATTCTGTCCTGCATGAAAAGTAGGTCAGGAAGACCAAGGTCAAGGGCAACAGTGTTCTTAGGAGTCTGGCAGAGTTAAAGGACTATGAATAGCAGTGCAAAGGCTGCATATATTTTAAAGTTTAGGCAATCACGCCAAAAAGATCCAGGCAACAGTCTAGGATCAAGACGAAAGGGATTTGGAGGTTGAAGTTCGGTCAGCCCAATGTACTGATAGTTTTATCCCTTGCTTCTCCAGGATTTTTTTCATCTTGTCAGAAGTGACTTGAGAACATACTGCAAGTCGCTTCTGGTGAGAGAATTGATCATCTACAGATACGTTGCCCAGGGGATGCCCAGATATGTTACCATCCTGCTGAGAGGCTTCTCTCATGTCCCCGCAAGCTAGAGCTGACAGACAGGAGCTCACCCCACCTTGCAAATTCAAACTGGCAAACTTCAACCTTAACACCACTTTAAGTGCCACAATGCTATAGAATCTTGGGATTTGTAATTTGAAAAGTGCCCGCACTGTTTCACAGATATGGTTAAAAATGTAAAATCACAACTCCCATGAGTCCATAGCACTGAGCCCTAGCAGTTAGCCTGTTTCCCCAAAAATAAGACCTACCTTGAAAATAAGACCTATGAAGATTTTTCAGCATTTCTGAGGATGCTCGAAATATAAGTCCTATTTCAAAAATGGAGCCCCCAATGGTGCAGTGGGTTAAAGCCTTGTGATTTGAGGGTTTGGTTGCTGACCTGAAAGGTTTGAATCCAACTCGGGGGGAGCGTGGATGAGCTTCCTCTATCAGCTCCAGCTCCATGAGGGGACATGAGAGAAGCCTCCCGCAAGGATGGTCAAAACATCAAAAAAACATCCGGGCATCCCCTGGGTAACGTCCTCGCAGATGGCCAATTCTCTCACACCAGAAGTGACTTGCAGTTTCTCAAGTCGCTCCTGACATGATTTTTTTTTTTCAAAAATAAGCCCGATATAGTTCATTTAAAAAGTAAATTTGGAAAAATTAGACTGCCCTTAAAAACAAACCCTAAAGCATCTTTTGGAGCAAAAAATAATATAAGACCCTGCCTTATTTTGGGGTAAATAGTGTAAAGTGGAGTTGAACATGGCAGGGTTTTTTTTATTGCAAGATTGTGGTAAACTGGAGAGAAATCTGTATACAATCTAAATTTAAAGGTTATATTTTAAAGAATATACAATGCTTTTAAAATCCAGGAGTCTGATATATACCCCTTATGACCAGAGTGCTAAAAAGTAATATGAAAGGCAGGTCCTCTGTCCTAAATGTCTCTCTCTCTGGGTTACCTGAAGCTCCCTGAGGCATGCATGCTATTATTCCTTGTTTAGCAATGTACATTTCTCCTTCACCGTTGCAGAGAAAGTGGCTCTAACTTTGCAAAAATCACCATGACAAAAGGCTGGGAACAATAACTACAAGGGTAAAGAACTAAAATAAACTCTGCTGACATCAAAGGGCCTGCGAAGATGTTGGAAACCAAAGGGGTGGCCTGGAGCCACAGACGTGAAATGGCTAGACAGGAAATGCTTCTCAGCAGCGGATGAATACTTTAAGAGCTCTACAGAGGATTCCTGGTATGACTGCAAGCCGTGAACAATGTAGCACACATCTGCCTGACACAGAGAAGAAAGAGCAAAGAGGGGTGTTTTGAATAAACGCTCTGCAAGTGCATCTTACTTCTTGCAGGAAAAGACAGGAAGAAGACTAGGCCAGTCCCAGGCCATACACAAGGTCTCAGTGCAAGCAGATTCATTGATTGATTGACTTATCATGTCAGAAGCAAATTGAGAATACAGCTATAATGTACAAAAAAACACAAACAACATAAAAAACTTGGCAATATGCTAAATTTCCTTTGACCAGAAGCTGCCCACTTGAAGTGCCTCTGGTGTCACTGTGAGAAGATCCTCCATTGTGCATGTGGCAGGGCTCAGCCTGCATTGTAGTAAGTGGTCTGTCATTTGCTTGTCTCCATACTTGAATGCCATGGACTCCACTTTGTAGCCCCATTCTTAAGATTGGCTCTGCATCTCGTGGTGCCAGAGCGCAGTCTGTTTAGTGCCTTCCAAGTCACCAAGTCTTCTGTGTGCCCAGGATGAAGTTTCTCATCCGGTATCAGCCACTGATTGAGATTCCAGGTTTTAACCTGCCACTTTTGGATTCTTGCTTGCTGAGGTGTTCCTGCAAAATTCTCTGTAGATCTTAGGAAGCTGTTTCTTGATTTAAGTAATTGGCATGCTTTCTGATATCCAAACAGAGGATGGGCCAGAGATGTCAATGCCTTGGTCCTTTCATTGCTGGCTGCTACTTCCCGAAGGATGTCAGGTGGTACATCTGTTGCAATATAATTTCTCCAGCAGTGTTGAGCGTAAACATCCTGTGATAATACGGCATGTCTCATTAGAGCAACATCCACTGTTTTAATGTAGTGAGATGTATTCCACACTGGGCATGCGTTTTCTGACAGGGGATGATAGGTAGCAGAGTGTAATCCAAGAATTCACCATCCCGGTCTTCACCTCCTTCTCCAGACTGTCTCCCCGTGTGGAAAAACAGCACTGGACAAACACACTCCAGCAGACGAGGGTTCGGTTGGAAATCCAATGGCAATCAATCTTTATTTACATGACTATATACAAAATAGAGCAAATCAGTCCGTCCTCCATGAGTGCTCTTGCCGAAGCGACTCATGCACACACACACTGCTCTCAAGACACTCCTCTGCATTCCACAGGACAAGAAAAGAAGTCCCGGTCAAAACAAACTTGACCCCATTGGCCCTGTGATATGTCAATCATAGCAGACTCTCATTAACTCCATAACTGCTGAAATGCCTTGCCTAAAAACTAACACATAAGGCATTTCTAACAACCCAGATTGATTTTAACATTTCACAATACACAATACCCTGACATTTTCAGCAGCAGAATAGCAAAGCCCAAGGGCAAATGTTGTCACTGTATCTGGTTGTGATCTCCAGGTTGTGCCAGTCAGCTTTCATATATTATTTCTTGCACCCACTTTTTTCTTTGATATTCAAGCTGTGCTTCTTGTAAGTCTGAGCACGGTCCAGGGAAACTCCCAAGTAATTTGCTGTAATGCAATGCTCCAGTGGGATTCCTTTCCAGGTGATTCTCAGAGCTTGAAATGCTTGTCTGTTCTTAAGATGGAAAACACACATCTTTGTTTTAGATGGATTGGGAATCAACAGTAGGCAGTAAGCAGATGTGGGGTCCAAGCAGTTCAAAATCCAAACAGGAAAAATAATCCTAAAAATGCAAAGCAAAGAAAGGAGATGCCCAACAGATCAGTCCAAAGTACAGAACAAAGTGATCCACAAAGCCAAGACCCATCAGAGAAGATTGCAAAGCAGTGTTTGTTTGTAACAACAGTATAGCCTAGGTTGCGCTAACTTATAGTTAGCAAGAAAGCAACCCAACTGACTTGATTATTTCAGAGTCTTTTTTTTAAAGCAGAGCAAGATGTTTCCTGCCCTTTTGCAACCTGAATCTTAATTTATGGCATGCCACATGGTGAAATGCCTATATCCTTCTCCAATCTACAAGACACTGGCTAGGATTGTCATGGATGGTACACAATTTTGCCATGGCCTCAGCACATTTTAGTGCATTTCTTGAATATAAATACCTTCAGATAAGCTCATATTTTTTAAATTTTATGCATGGCATCTCATACATTTGTTTTCACCCAGGCACATCACAGTAAAGGTCGGTAGCTGCAATGTCAGTAGGTGCTGAACCATACATTCAAAATAGCTTCAGCACCTTGGATAGTTTCTTTAAACCACAAGTAAAATCCAGAAAGAGATTGATATGGGAATCACCAATCTCTGTCATGAAAAGCTAAGAAACGTATGGATCTCTGAGGCAAGCTGTATTTTATCCTCCATAGTCTCCGGGGAGCAAAATGTATATTTTTGAAAGAAAATGTGAACCCAATAAATATCTTTTTCATTTCTAGTCACAGGAAAAAGGAATAAATGAACAGTAAGAGTCCTGTAGCACCTGAAAGACCAAGATTTATTATGGCATAACCTGTCATCACCATCTAGATCTCACTTTGTCACATACATAACACGTTATCCTCTCTTGGCAGATTGTGTTGTGTGTGTGCAAGGAGGATAAAATGAAGAGATGAAAAGTTGCTGTTTATTTGAATCTCAAAGGTACCTAAAATATATGCTTTTTTTCTTTGCATAACAGAACAAACATGTATAAGAATATGCTACTAAGCGAAAAAATAGGGAATAAGAATCAATGTTATTGTCAACTTTGTTACTGCAAAAAGTGTTCTCTATTTTAAAATATTTTGCCCAGAATTCTGTTAAAGTCTTACCATTCAGGTATGCAGAAGTATGCATTCAGTTCAGGTGTGCAGAAGTAGAATTGCACATAAGAAGCTATTGCATATTGTTGCATATTGAACAGGGATGCAAGTTGACCATGGGAACATGTTATATACAGATGAATATAGAAGAGAGATGTGGAGCCCAGAGATAGTGGCCAAATGTGACTTATGGGCTACACTTTTACCACTCCGGTTCCCGATATTACACACTAGATTAATTTCATTGTAACATAGCAAATTAGTCTCCGGAGTGGCAATTTCATTTTTTTTCCACACTATATCTATCTTCATAATGTTGCCATTGGAAAATTAATAAATTAATTAATTATTAACTCTAAATCAATCTCCTTAACAGTATTTTAAATAATTAAGAAAAACTAATTAAAATAATCATTTGGAATTTATACTTTGTAATATGCTGTGTCTGATGTGACAACATATACCATTTCACCTTCATTAGGGTGAAAAATAATAACATAAATTAATTAAGATTCATTTGTAATCATTTACACATAATATTTTACTAACTAAAATGTGTAGAGAGTCAGAATTGTGTAGTGGTCTGAGTTTGGGGCTAGGAGGCTGATACGCCAAGGTTTCAATCCTTGGGTAAGTCATACGCTCTTAGGATTTTATCGTGCAAAGCTAGTGAATCACAATTACAGTGGGATAACAATGTCTGGAGTTGGTACTTGCCACATGAAAAGTCATTCCCATTGCTACTTTCCATTTAAATTGTTGGTAGAGCACACCTTTTCATTGCCGTAAAAACAGAGGAATCTCACGGCTTCAGCACAGTGTGGACAGTAGGTGAGCTGTCCACTATTTGCTTTCCCCTGTACTGATGAGCACAAGGAAAAGAGAATGGAGCATGCATAATAATAATAATAATAATAATAATAATAATAATAATAATAATAATAATAATAATAATAATAATCTCATAGTCCTAGACACTTGGGAAGTGTCCGACAGGTAAATGAATACAAAAGCCAGTATAGTGTTCTTGTTTGCTGTGAACTAACTATGTTCTGTATCAAATAATAACAATGATACATTTTATTTGTATTCCACCCTCCTCCGCAGAGGGACTTAGAGCAGATTACAGTAGAGCAGACAAAGGCAAACATTCACTGCCTTATTTACAGACATACAATAAGACATACAACATAGACAAATGCGAAGACTTCTTTCATTTCTGGCTTTGGAGGCGGTACTCACATAATAATATAATAATAAAACTTTATTTCTATTCTGCCTTATCTCCCCAAAGGGACTCAGGGTGGATTTCTGGTTCTAGGGTGTGCTCTTTCTCAATTTTTCAAGCTGGGAGCCTGCAATGTTACCTCGGGTCATATGGCCAGCAAGACTGCTTGGAGTGTCTCTTTGCCTTTTTCCACTGAGCCAATCATTAGCTCCCACTTTGCTTTCATGAGCATGTGGTGCTCCATGCCTCCTTGCCTTGGAAGGAAAGTGTGTGTGTGTGTGGTGTGCAGGCCAAGCGCATGCACCTGCCTGCAGCCAAGCACCTTCTCTAGAATAAGAAAAACAGAACTTGCTTCCTTGCCTTGAGAGAGTGTGTGTATGTGGTGTGCAATCCTTACTTTAGAGTAAGAAAGTCAGACCTTGCCCCCTTGCCTTGAGAGAGTGTGTGTGTGGCATGAAGACCCGGTGTGCATGCCTGCCTGCAGCCAAGCACCTCTTCTAGAGTAGAAACAGGTAAGGTGCCTCCTTAAAGGGTGCACCTACCTGCAGCTGAGCACCTCTCCTCTAGAGTAAGAAAGTCAGACCTTGCCTCCTTGCCTTGAGAGAGTGTGTGTGTATGTGGTGTGTAAGCCGAGCACCTCATCTAGAGTAAGAAAGTCAGACCTTGCCTCCTTGCCTTGAGAGAGTGTGTGTATGTGGTGTGCAAGCCGAGCGCCTCATCTAGAATAAGAAAGTCAGACCTTGCTCCCTTGCCTTGAGAGAGAGTGTGTATGTGGTGTACAAGCCGAGTGCCTCCTCTAGAGTAAGAAAGTCAGACCTTGCCTCCTTGCCTTGAGAGATAGTGTGTATGTGGTGTGCAAGCCGAGCGCCTCATCTAGAATAAGAAAGTCAGACCTTGCTCCCTTGCCTTGAGAGAGTGTGTGTATGTGGTGTGCAAGCCAAGCGCCTCCTCTAGAGTAAGAAAATCAGACCTTGCCTCCTTGTTTTGAGAGAGTGTGTGTATGTGGTGTGCAAGCCGAGCGCCTCATCTAGAGTAAGAAAGTCAGACCTTGCCTCCTTGCTTTGAGAGAGTGTGTGTGTGGCATGAAGGCCCAGTGTGCATGCCTGCCTGCAGCCAAGTGCCTCTTCTAGAGTAGAAACAGGTAAGGTGCCTCCTTAAAGGGTGCACCTACCTGCAGCTGAGCACCTCTCCTCTAGAGTAAGAAAGTCAGACCTTGCCTCCTTGCTTTGAGAGAGTGTATGTATGTGGTGTGCAAGCCGAGCGCCTCCTCTAGAGTAGAAAGTCAGACCTTGCCTCCTTGCCTTGAGAGAGAGTGTGTATGTGGTGTGCAAGCCAAGCAACTCATCTAGAGTAAGAAAGTCAGACCTTGCCCCCTTGCCTTGAGAGAGAGTGTGTACGTGGTGTACAAGCCGAGCGCCTCATCTAGAGTAAGAAAGTCAGACCTTGCTCCCTTGCCTTGAGAGAGTGTGTGTATGTGGTGTGCAAGCTGAGCGCCTCCTCTAGAGTAAGAAAGTCCAACCTTTCCCCCTTGCCTTGAGGGTGTGTGTGTGTGGCATGAAGGCCCAGCACGTGTGCCTGCCTGCAGCCAAGTGCCTCTTCTAGAGTAGAAAAAAGTAAGAAGCCTTAAAGGGCACACCTGCCTGCAGCTGAGCACCTCTTCTCTAGAATAAAATGGCTTAAATCATAGAATCATAGAATAGTAGAGTTGGAAGAGACCTCATGGGCCATCCAGTCCAACCCCCTGCCAAGAAGCAGGAAATCGCATTCAAAGCACCCCCGACAGATGGCCATCCAGCCTCTGCTTAAAAGCCTCCAAGGAAGGAGCCTCCACCACAGCCCGGGGGAGAGAGTTCCACTGTCGAACAGCTCTCACAGTGAGGAAGTTCTTCCTGATGTTCAGGTGGAATCTCCTTTCCTGTAGTTTGAAGCCATTGTTCCTAGTCCTAGTCTGCAGGGCAGCAGAAAACAAGCTTGCTCCCTCCTCCCTATGACTTCCCTTCACGTATTTGTACATAGCTATCATGTCTCCTCTCAGCCTTCTCTTCTGCAGGCTAAACATGCCCAGCTCTTTAAGCCGCTCCTCATAGGGCTTGTTCTCCAGACCCTTAATCATTTTAGTCGCCCTCCTCTGGACGCTTTCCAGCTTGTCAACATCTCCCTTCAACTGCGGTGCCCAGAATTGGACACAGTATTCCAGGTGTGGTCTGACCAAGGCAGAATAGAGGGGGAGCATGACTTCCCTGGATCTAGACGCTATTCCCCTATTGATGCAGGCCAGAATCCCGTTGGCTTTTTTAGCTGCTGCATCACCTTGTTGGCTCATGTTTAACTTGTTGTCCACGAGGACTCCAAGGTCTTTTTCGCACACACTGCTGTCAAGCCAGGCGTCCCCCATTCTGTATCTTTGATTTCCATTTTTTCTGCCGAAATGAAGTATCTTGCATTTGTCCCTGTTGAACTTCATTTTGTTAGTTTCGGCCCATCTCTCTAGTCTGTCAAGATCGTTTTGAATTCTGCTCCTGTCTTCTGGAGTGTTAGCTATCCCTCCCAGTTTTGTGTCGTCTGCAAACTTGATGATCGTGCCTTCTAACCCTTCGTCTAAGTCGTTAATAAAGATGTTGAACAGAACCGGGCCCAGGACGGAGCCCTGCGGCACTCCACTTGTCACTTCTTTCCATGATGAAGACGACGCATTGGTGAGCACCCTTTGGGTTCGTTCGCTTAGCCAATTACAGATCCACCTAACCGTAGTTTTGTCTAGCCCACATTTTACTAGTTTGTTTGCCAGAAGGTCGTGGGGGACTTTGTCGAAGGCCTTACTGAAATCCAGGTAGGCTACATCCACAGCATTCCCTGTATCGACCCAACTCGTAACTCTATCGAAAAAAGAGATCAGATGAGTCTGGCATGACTTGTTTTTGGTAAATCCGTGTTGACTATTAGCAATGACCGCATTTGTTTCTAAGTGTTCGCAGACCACTTCCTTGATGATCTTTTCCAGAATCTTGCCTGGTATCGATGTGAGGCTGACTGGACGGTAATTGTTTGGGTCGTTCTTTTTTCCCTTCTTGAAGATAGGGACCACATTCGCCCTCCTCCAATCTGCTGGGACTTCTCCCGTTCTCCAAGAACTCTCGAAGATAATTGCTAGTGGTTCTGAAATAACTTCCGCTAATTCCTTCAATACTCTTGGATGTAGCTGATCTGGCCCTGGGGACTTGAATTCGTTTAGAGAGGCCAGGTGTTCCTGGACAACTTGTTTCCCTATTTGGGGTTGGATTTCCCCCAATCCTTCATCCATTCCATGTTGCTGAGGTAGAAGATGGCTTTCTTTTTGTGAGAAGACCGAGGCAAAGAAGGCATTGAGCAGTTCTGCCTTTTCCCTGTCCCCTGTCGCCATCACCCCATCTTCTCCTTGCAGAGGCCCTATTGCCTCCTTTTTCTTCCTTTTTCTACCAACGTAAGCAAGAAAGCCTTTTTTGTTGTTTTTTATGTCCCTGGCAAGCCTGAGCTCATTTTGTGCTTTAGCCTTGCGAATCTTTTCCCTACAGGTGTTGGCTATACGTTTGAATTCTTCTTTGGTGATTTCTCCCCTTTTCCACTTCTTGTGCATGTCACTTTTGAGCTTTAGCTCAGTTAGAAGTTCTTTGGACATCCATTCTGGCTTCTTTGCACTTGTCTTATTTTTCTTCTTTGTTGGCACTGTTTGCATTTGCGCCTTGAGTATTTCACTTTTGAAAAACTCCCATCCATCCTTAACTCCCTTGTTTTTTAATATTGGTGTCCATGGAATGCCGCTCAGTAATTCCTTCATTTTTTGGAAGTCAGCTCTCTTAAAGTCGAGAATGCGTGTTTGACTTGTCTTAGTTTCAGCATTCCTTTGTATTGCAAACTCCAGGAGCACATGGTCACTTGCCCCTAAGGATCCAACCACTTCAACTGTATTGATCAGGTCTTCCACATTTGTTAAGATTAGATCAAGAGTTGCTGATCCTCTTGTTGCCTCTTCTACCTTCTGGACCATAAAATTGTCTGCAAGGCAAGTGAGGAATTTGTTGGACTTTGTACTCTTGGCTGAGTTTGTTTTCCAGCAGATATCGGAATAATTGAAATCGCCCATGACTACTATATCTCTTCTTTGTGCCTGTTTGGTCAGCTGTTGACAGAAGGCTTCATCAAGTCCTTCATCCTGACTCGGAGGTCTGTAGTAGACACCCACGACAAGATCTTTTTGAGTCCCGGTTCCCTTGATTCTTATCCAGATGCTTTCTAGCTGGTTTCCCGGATTACAGTCTTGCATTTCTTCTGCAACGTAACTGTTTTTGACATATAAAGCTACTCCCCCTCCTCTCCCTTTTGTTCTATTTCTGTGAAAGAGGTTATAGCCCTCAATGGCTACATTCCAGTGATGGGAGTCATCCCACCAGGTTTCAGTGATGCCTATGACATCGTATGTGTGGTGCTGTGCTAAGAGTTGGAGTTCCTCTTGCTTATTTCCCATGCTCTGAGCGTTGGTGTAAAGACATGTAAGCCCCTGTGACCTCCCCTTGAGCTTTTTATTTGGGATTATTGTGCTCTCTGTACTTGGTCCTTGCTGTGTTTGTGCAGCCCTCCGTTTAGCCTTTTGGCGGTTCCCTAAATGCCTAAAATGACAAGGGGAGTCTGGGAAGCCTCTTCCCATAATGGGTTAATAGGAAATTGATCTTTCGGCACCACAGAGCAAAAACAAATATCTGCTCTCCCGATTTCAGGAGGTTCCCAAAAATTGATCGGGACCCCCATTGAAAGCTGGGACATGAAACAGGCCAAGGTTAACCCTGAAAGCACAGCCCTAGTGAATACCTGCTCACGTAATCATCACTAAAGAAGCCTCCTTCACCAACAGAATTTGGACTTTTATCTTCTGATTATTGAAATGGTTTCCCAAGTCCCTTGTCGCACCTCAGGATAGCTTCACCTTGCTAAAGACACCAGGTTGCACACAGAATGTGGTCTTTTGTAGTTTATTAGAAAATAAGGAAAAGATATATCATAAAAGGCAAAAGTTCAGTTCCAGTTACAAAAACAAGACTAAAAGAAACAAATCCATGGAAACATTAGGCATGAAACAAGGTCCTTAAAACGAAGCCAAAGTCCCAGAAACGTGGATATATCCAGACTCCAAAGTAACAGAGGAAAGCAGACTCGGTTCTTGATTCAAGCGAGGAAATTGCTTTGACGAATTTCTCTCTCTCAACAGACTGTTTAAATAGCATAACATAAAGGCATTTCTTTGCCCTTTGAACTCTCTCTTACTTGCTATTTGGAGACTTCTACGCAACCCCCGAAATTCCAGACAACTAGCCCAATCTAAAGACATGGCCCCATTGCTTTCGCTTTCAAGACCACAGGGCTTGTTAGCGTTATCAAACAGAGGCTGAGAGCTGCTCTCCCTTTCTGCTTCTTGCACCTGAAAACCATCATCATTAACAACCACATTCCTTCCCGTGGGAAAGCCTCCCTCTTCCTCATCTCCCACAGCAGGAACACTCTGCACCTGAATCCCATAATTCCCATCAGAGTCATCTTGAAACTCATCCTGAACCTGAATCCCATCATCTGGAAACTGCATCCCAGAATCCTCATCAGAGTCACACAAAGGCTGAGTCACAACATCCCTGTAACCAGCCCAGCTGCATCTTAGTCCTGCATCTTTATTAACACTGTGCTCCAAATATCCTCCAGAACAATTCATTCTACTAATGATGCCATGGCAATTGCTTGGAAGTCAATAAAAATCAGACACATTAATGCCTGGCTTTCAGGCAAGTCATAATGGCTGAGAGAAACACAGGATATCTACTATGAATCTTAAAGGATGTCGCATAAATATAAGAATGTAAGTACTCAAGACGGCATGCCAGTCTTCACTCCCTTCTTGGCCTTTTTGTTTTCAAGGCAGAAATGTGGAACATATTGATTGCTGCAATGCTAATGGCATTTGTTTCTCCCAGACTTAACCTTGGCAAATACATTAAGATGACTGTGCAAAGCATTGTCTTAATAAGCTTTCACGGCAACCCTCGTTTCACTTAGCAACATTATTTGTTTTAATTGTGTACAATTGAAACTGTACAGCTATCTCTGTTCTTAATGAAAAGCAAAGACTATTGCTCTGCTTGGGGCTTTTTATTTAGAAAATGAATTTACCATATGTGTCATTCATGGGTTTTTTTTAAACAATAATGGATACATCAAGCCTTCCAAAACAAAAGGAAAGGAGCAAGATGGTGGAATTTGTTGATCGTACTGAAACTTGAATTCATTAACTCAGGAATATCAGGTTACAATTTTATCTGAAATAAGCATAGGATTTTTTTAAAAAAAATGCTACTCGCAGCTCTGAGAGATTAAGAAACTACAGATCCCAGGATTTTGAAATATTGAACCATGATAATTGAAGTAGTATCAAAATTCTGAATACAGCATGGCCACAATCTTGAGAAACTTTTACTATTGTCCTTATTAGCATAACATATTTTTATCTTCTGCACTCTAGAAGACAAGCCTCCTTCTAACATTAAACATAGATCTAACTAAATTGTGTATCTTAGTTTGAGTTGGATCTTGTTTGAATGTACTGTTGGCTGCCAGGCAGAAAATAGCTGCCTTAATATAGTTCTTTTTTTGTCCATCTGTTCTTCTTCAAGAGCCATAGATAATTTTGCCTTTTCTTCTTATAATCCTCTGTAAGAAAGGCAGAACTCTTTGAAATTTTGCTTTAAACATTTTCTATCTTCATCTGTTATTTGAGCTTCTTCCTCAACTGTCAAATTGTACCAGCCACTCTATATGGCTGCCATGTACCAAAAGGCAAAAGCAAGCTGTTCCATTGGCTCTGTTTAGAGGAGCTCCCTGAGTAACTTTTCTATCTTAGAATTGAGTTTCTGCAATAAAGTTTAGTTTCCTTTGATGCTCCTTCAATCCAGATCCCTATCTGCTTAATATGCTGAATATATATTATTTATTTATTTATTTTATTTACAGTATTTATATTCCGCCCTTCTCACCCTGAAGGGGACTCAGGGCAGATCACAATGTACATATATATGGCAAACATTCAATGCCATTAGACAAACAACTCACAGACAGACACAGAGGCTATTTAACTTCCTAGCTTCTAGCTTTGTGAGGGTATACTCGGTTCTGACCACAGGAGGAGCTGCTGCTTTATCATCCACTGTGACGACGAGTCCTTTTAAAAAAAAAGGTTTTATTGAAGTTTCAAATAAACTTTACAGCGAAAGTGTGAAAACAAAGGTGGTTTTTAGGGGAAAAGGTGAGGGAAGTAGATAGAAACGGAGAAAAAATAGGAGAGAGGGAAAACCAACCAAGAACCTTGAACAAGAATGATCTCCCAAAAAAGGGGAAGAAAGAGAAAAACAAAGAAAAAAAACAAAAAACAAAAGCAATATATGTATATATATATAAATATGTATGTATATATATATCTATATATATATAACAAACCAAAACTGCAAATAAAACAAATATTAAAAGAATTGACTTCCATCTCTTACACAGATACTTTACATCTTCTTGCATTTGATCTATTTCCACTAGATATTCATTTAAATTAACATCTTCATTTGCTTTTCTCTTAGAAAGTTTTTAATCAAATCCCAATTTGTTTGCCTTTTTGGTATGCCATTATTATTTTTTAGTCGACAACGAGTCCTTTTTGATGGAGTACTTTCTCACCGGCATGCATGCTGCTGGACGTTTTTATGGTGTCTTCCCGCATAAGCAGTCTCTAAATTTTCCTACTTGACAGATGCAACTGTCTTTCAGGTTGCTTAGGTCAACAATGAGCAGGGCTATTTTTAAAAAATTGTCGGGTGCTCACTCTGACATGGGCTGGCCTCGAACTCATGACCTCTTGGTCATAGTGACTTATTGCAGCTAACTACTAACCAGCCTGCACCACAGCCTGACAGGGGCAATCTCAGAAAAGAGGGTAATGGGATATCCATGCTTGCCTTCCTATAATTGAATGATCGGAGAATTTGTTTTTCTTTTTTATAACCAGTGACATTAAAATTCACATTGTTGTTTATTTGTTCAGTCGCTTCTGACTGTTCGTGACCTCATGGACCAGTCCACACCAGAGCTCACTGTCAGCCGTTGCTGCCCCCAGTTCCTTCAAGGTCAAGCCAGTCACTTCAAGGATACCGTCCATCCATCTCGCCCTTGGTCGGCCTCTCTTCCTTTTTCCTTCCATTTTCCCCAGAATTATGATCTTTTCCAAGCTTTCCTGTCTTCTCGTGATGTGGCCAAAGTACTTCATCTTTGCCTCTAATATCCTTCCCTCCAGTGAGTAGCCGGCCATTATTTCTTGGAGGATGGACTGGTTGGATCTTCTTGTGGTCCAAGGCACTCTCATGATTTTCCTCCAGCACCAAAGTTCAAAAGCATCTATCTTCCTTCTCTCAGCCTTCCTTATGGTCCAGCTCTACTCTTCACTATTTTATCGAGGTTGGCCATTGCTCTCCTCCCAAGAAGTAAACGTCTTCTAATTTCCTGGCTGCAATCTTCACATATCCTGGGATAAAAGCTTGGAAACCAAAATGTTCAGTAATACTCTTGCTTTTTCATGAACATGCTCAAAATCGTTTGGTGACTTTTCCACCCAGAATGAATGAATCTGCTAAGCAAATTGCAGGGAAAGTGTACTAATCAGGCTCTTTGGATACTAACAGAAACTGGCAGCCATTTCTGCGAGGGGAGGGAGCAATTTTATTATAGGATCCTAATTAAATCATTGTTCACTACATCCATTCCTCAAAGCCATGAAATAACCATGAAACATGCTGACTTTTCCCAAACCAGCCACCATGAAATCGGTGCAGATTTTCCATCAAAACCGGACAACGGTTGACATTAAATCAACTACGCTGGTTAATTAAGTGTACTTCTAGTTTGAAGTGACAGTTTCCATGCCTTTAAAATAGCTTTAAGTTTAGGTGTCAGATTAAGGAAAAACAAACTACATCAACCAGACTATTTGGAAAGACTTGGCTGCTTGCTTTTTCAAGGCAACGCTGACTGTCTAAAGTGAGTGTCCGATGACATAGCCGCTGAGCAGAACCACATGTGCCCAATTAAAACAAGTTTTGATCAATTTGATTACCCTTCACTAAACTTTCTTTAGTATTCTTGAATGTACTCTATATATATATATATATATATATATATATATATATATATATATACACACACACACACACTCATGTAGAAATCTAGAAGTTTTAATTTAAAAAACCCTGGGATGACTTATTCACAGGTCAATGAAAATAATGTGCATTATTATTATTATTATTATTATTATTATTATTATTATTATTTTAGAAAAGAACCATCTTCTTCTTTGAGTAAAGTGACAAAAGGTGAGAGCTTAGTCTATCCTTTTTGAGGGAAAGTAGTAACTCTTTCTACACTCTCCATCACAGTACTGATTCTGATGTTTTTGAATGCTTGGATGAGAAGATGGTTGCAGACCCTGGGGACAACACTGCAAATCATATATGTGATTCTTTTTTTCAAGTTGAAAAAAAATTGGCTTTCCCAACACTTGTGAATTTCATAATTTCTGATTTCTGTCTAGATCTTTTTTAATTTTAAAAAAATATCTATGCGGATAATTTTATAGTGTAATCTACATTAATTATTCATCCTAGCCTATTATATGAGGACAATAGCGCAAAAGATTTACATCTCTACTACTTCTTTCCTGTTGACCAGTTCTTCCCTCTTGTTTATGACCAAATCCAAAACCACCATTCCCTTTTATTCCTTCTCCATTTTCTTAACAAAACATAATTTTCCTGAACAAGAAGCAAAGCTTGAATGACAAATGAAACTAAAATTGAGTTAAAGCAAGCATTAGTTTTGTCTTATGGTTCAAATGGAAATTCCTAGCTTCAAGTTTGTTTTCTCCAGGTTGCATATACAGTAGAGTCTTACTTATCCAACACTCGCGTATCCAACGTTCTGGATTATCCAACACATTTTTGTAATAGTAATACTAATAATAATAATAAACTTTATTTATACCCCGCCACCATCTCCCCAATGGGGACTCGGGGCGGCTTACATGGGGCCATACCCAGAACAATATAATATAACATAATATAAATAGAACAACAAATCATAACACATTGAACAATGCAATAAATGATAATATACACTACATTACGCAAAATCAGAAGAACAATAAAACAAGGGCGGGCCACATGAACACTAAGTTAAAACTCGAGGTGAGAAAAGAAATAAGAATAAAGACCACAAAGAACAGGGTCGTAAAATAATGGTGCAATCTGGAGTAGTCAATGTTTTCAATACATCGTGGTATTTTGGTGCTAAATTCGTAAATACAGTAATTACTACATAGCATTACTGTGTATTGAACTACTTTTTCTGTCAAATTTGTTGTATAACATGATGTTTTGGTGCTTAATTTGTAAAATCATAACCTAATTTGATGTGTAATAGGCTTTTCCTTAACTCCTCCTTATTATCCAACATATTTACTTATCCAACGTTCTGCCGGCCCGTTTATGTTGGATAAGTGAGACTCTACTGTAGTACTCCACAACTGTTGAAAAAACAAAGAATGAAAAGGCAAACATGTTGTATAATACCTTCAGTGCAGATTTAAACTAGCTGTGTTTGTGCTCCTTTCTAATCTTCTCCTTCTCTTCGGATTTGTTTTCTTCTCCACACCAGAGGAGATATAATTTACTTCATAGTTCATTTCATTCAACTCTCTGCTGCAGTGTTGATTTCTCTTCTGTATTCCGCCCTGCTTTTTAATCTCGGCACTAGTTTAGTACCATTTGGGGCACCGTACTTGCTAATGTTGAAATCCCCCATTCTCTTAGTGTATCCTGTTGACTCCGAGGGCTTTGAATGTGGTGGGATAATGTGTCAAGATATCCAAATAATAAGCTATCACTGTGGTCTGGCAAATATTACAGTGGTCGTAAAATTGTATTGTTGGCGGTTCATTTGGGTTTTTTCCCATTGCTTGCTCCCTTTTTCTTCTTTGCAACAACTGGCAGTTAAATCATCTGACATTTGCATTGGCAGGGGGATGCTCAGCAAACAGCAGCCAC